>NW_017535630.1:545560-633354 GCF_001853355.1 Bactrocera latifrons | reverse complement strand
CAGCCGCGGTCAACATTTAAATGAAATTATCTTCAAAAAGTAAATGTCATGAACCAATCTAACGTTTCAAATAAAGAACCGATGAGATTTTGCAAATTTTATGCGTTTTTTTTTTTAAAAAAGTTATCAAGCTCTTAAAAAATCACCCTTTATATGCGCAGAAATGAAAACAGAGGGAAACATAGAATCGTGTGGTGAAGTCTTTTTATCCTGCCTGTCATCTATAGCATTTTAGCAATACCAAACACCGGGTTGCTGTCCTTACTGTGAGCGTGGTGAATAATTTAATGGTTGTTTCCTGCTTATGTACTAATAGAGGTGACATAGGTTATTTTATTAAGTGAGAGGGATATTTAGATTTAGATGTCCATCTTTAAAGGATACAATGTACTTTTGGTTGTTGTAATGGACGTTTGAGTATTTTGAACCGAGTATTCTCCACAATTATGGGACTAGTTAATGCTACGATACCTTTTAGTCTATTGCAAAAAAAAAATGTATAAGATTTCTGAAAGGAAGTGTTAGACTTCTTCACTGAAACTTTTGCCTCTACTTGCGTCAATGACATTGCTTATTTGAAACTTTATCTTTGAATTCCATTGCTGCCAAAGGCTATTGGCTAGGAAAGTAGCTATCAGACTTAGAGAATTTGGGTTCTTAAAGGAACATGTATCTGAACACTCGGGAATCCTCACACACATTGACTTCACACCGGATTACTTGGATCATGGTGTCGCCAAACCGAACTCTGGCGGTTCCTTATATCCGCGACGGAGTTATGGGTGGGAAGAAGTCTTGGGAAAGAGGGTCGTTAGCTAACGGGGAAGGTTGGTTTAGGGGTTTACCGCCAGGAACTCTCCATCAACTATAGCTTCAGACTTTCTAGTCCTACTTTAGAAAAGTGACCATCCACTCAGTCAGCAGGGCGGCGATATTACTAGATAGCCGTGTCTCGTGGGAGCTTTCAGTGCATGCGCTGTCGCATAGCCGAATTGGCGGGAATGGAAATTAAATGTTTGTTTAATCGACAAAAACGTCATAGAAATACATATTTGAGTCTCGCTGGAGACAATCTTTCACTTGCTGGGTACAGAGTTGTTCAGAGAGCACATAATAGAGTCAGGTATTTTACTCTTTCTGGACCTGCTAAAGGATTAGATGCATTGTCAGACATCCACCCTTCCTACCTACCTAACTATTGTAGTGTTTGGTTGATTGTCAGGTCAGGTTGCTCAGTTTGTTGCATCAAATTTTGATATGGAACTTGCTAACTTCTTCTTGCTTGGACTTATTCGTCGGATTTCATGAACCAAGTGATCGTTTTCACGTGTGTTACGTGGTAATTTTTATAGATTAATTACTCAAATTAAGTTCGTAAGCAGTAGCAAGATCATTAGTTGGAGGGGCAGCACTCAATAATTTTTATCTATTCGCCTATAACTCAATCAACTTAAGTCTTAAGCGGCTTTTACTGTTTTAAACTAAATTATTGCCCACAAAACTCAAATTACCCGTCGATGTAATTTGAATCAATCTGCATCCAGAACAACGACTGGGTGGTCCAAATGCTAAAGTTTCAATTAGCAACGCATTAAGGCCACACAGCTTTGGTGCTTTGGTCTAAATTTTAATGCAAACACTGATTTTATCCGCAAAACATGAATCCACACTCACACACACTCAAACTTATGGTACATACAAGCACACTACGTTAGATAAGACAATTAAGAAAATAATTTGCAGAGTCCGGTTCAAGATCTGCGAACGACGGTCGCACCAGTTCCGCAGCCAATCGCGCTCAAGGATAACACCTGCTGATTTTACGGGCTGCTGTCAGTGCGCCGAAGAATTGCTGCTCATATTTCACAGATTTTAATATCGATCGATGAGCGGACGAGAAGCAAAGACCATTTGCCGCACAAATTCACCGCGCCACACACACAGCGTGGCTTTGGTGCATTTGCAATCCGATATGCTGCAACGTTGATTTAAATGTGGCAAAGCTGGAGCAAAATGAAGGACTACGCTGCATGCAACGCCGCCGCTGCAAGCTTCAAGCACACATATACCGAGTTGTATGTATGTATGTATGTGTGTATGTGTGTATGTGTGTATGTGTGTATGTGTGTCGGCGCTGTCCGCTCGTCCGGCAAATTTATTAGTATTCTTATGTAAATTATGTGATTTGAATGGGAATTCATTTTTCTTTTATTGCCACTTGACGTTATCGGCCGCCAAAGTGGCTCAATCGCGATAACTTCATCTCGGTTGCCTCCGTCGTTGCGGCAGCCGCCATGCCAATCGGCGGCCACTCTGCCACTGTAAATTTGCGCCAACGATTGGGTCAACAAGTGACTGCTCGCCTTTGTACATACGTTTGCATTTTAATTGATTTTTAATGGAAATTCACTTATCTGATTGAAAATTTATGAAATGTTAATTATATACCATGTGATGTGTGTTCGACAATACCATGGGCCATATACATATGTATGTACTCACATATACCTATTCATGTATGTGTGTCGGTATATGGCGTACAATGTTAACAGTTGATCTACACGTACCTATCGCCACGCTAATTCGCTTATACGAGTATAAAGGGGTGTCCATATATTACTTATTGTGAATTTGACTCAAGTGTGGGGTCTATATCACTTTGGTGGAGACTTGGAATCAAAGTCTTTAACTTTCACTGTAATTGTCGAAGTTACGTCTAAGAAGTATCTAATTAATGGCAAACAGCGCATATAAAGGGTGATTCATTTTGAGGTTGCCTGGTTTTTAACAAAAAAAAAAAAAAAACAACACAGAGTAGTTGCTGCGAAAGGCACCAGATCGACTCTCGGGTCTCGAATCGTTCTTTATGTACACTCCCTGCTACTGTTTCAATATTTCCTTCACTGCGTGCTGGGCGTCGTCTATTGGGTCGAATATTATCCAGTGATGAACGCTGGGTCACAAGATGGGGATGGTGTTGCGAAGTGCGCGAAACAAATTCTTTACCAAATGTGAATTTTCGTGATAAAGTTGAACGGTTTGTCAACGTTGTTCATTCGTAAGTTTTTGCACGATGATGAGTCCCCAAGAGACATTTTTTCTGCGACAAACTTTATGCCTTTTAGCGGTGTAATGAAATGAAAGTGTGTTCTTGAGGAGTATTCTTCATTACTATTTTAATATGTAGGAAACCATGTTCGAAAGTCATTGGTTTAATTGAAATTGAAATTTATTATGAACATGCTGTTGATGAGTGTCAAAAGTGGTTTGTACGATTTACAAGTGAGGATTTTGGCTTGGAAGACGAAGAACATTAGGGCCAAGCTAATGCTCTATATTTAGTGGGATCAAAATAGCGTCCTGATTAATGAGATTTTAAAGACATTACAATACGGACAAAAAATTATAGAATTAAAGCGAGCGATTGCCGAAAAGGCCCGTAATTTGCGATTAGACACTTTCCATTATGACAACGTTCGGCTTCACCTTGTAAGACCGGTTAAAATCTATTTAGAAATTAGTGGGTGCAAAGTTTCGACTCACCTGTCTTAAAATCTATACCTTGCTGCTTCTGGCCTGTTCTGTCAGGTCGATGCAGACCGCTCTCACTCGAATAAGGTTCCCATCGGAACGGGTTATTAAAAATTGACTTCATGCATTCTTGGCCGTCAAACCGGAGTAGTGCTTTTGGGATGGATTCCACAAATATAGTTATTACGGATACGAAATTGTTGTCAACTGCCTCTAAAGACAGATAGTTTCACTATAAGCAAAAGTTTGCTTGGCTGAACATTACATGACTTGATAGAGAAGTTAAATATCACGATATGTACGATTGCCACAGATGATTTCGTTCCTTTGCGAGGTCTTGTATTAACTCAGCTTGTAGAGATTTAAAAAGGTTTAACAAATTAATAAATTTAATTAAAAAAAAAAAACATGTAAAATTTTACACTTTTTATGAAATTCTTTTAGTTTAGCTAGAAAATAAATTATTAAAAAATATTAATCTTTTTGAATTTTTTGTTTCCGATAGAAATTACGACCTTCATCCTGTCCGTCGTCCGCCAAAGAGAGATGCATCCGGCAATTGCTTCCCAAAGACAGAATATCAAAGATTTCATATCCAAAAAATTTGTGAAGGGTGTTTAAATATCTAACTATAAGCCCCAGAGATTTCGCTTTAATCACTTATTTCTTTCTCACCCGAAAAAATCCACAAAAAAATCGATTTTTTTAAGCCTCTTAAGTTATTATTTAAGTAAATCTAATTCTACTACTGCAGTTCTTAATAGCCATTAGGACAGCAGTAAACGAAATGTTCACACAGGTCGAAAATTTGGAAGGTTGGTAGTCATGTTATGTCAAATTTCATGTCAAAATATTCATTAGTGTTTGAGATACGTGTCGTTTTGTAAGCTGCTAAAAGTGAGTTTTTTCGTTTTTTGCGATGTCGAAATTTGTTGAGCAAAGAATTTGCATTAAATGATCATTTCACCAAAAACTCAACCGATATCGTTCCGCAACCACCGTATTCACCTGATCTGGCGCCGTGCGACATCTAGCTGTTCACCAAGCTCAAAATACCGCTCCGGGGACACCGTTTTTATACGATATTCAAGCCGCAGCGAAGATGGAACTGAAGACCATCCCGGAAAGTGACTGCAACCAGTGTTTCGAAGATTGGAAAATCCGTTGGCATAATGTACTACATCTAGTGTTAATTACTTTGCAGGGGATGAAATTAATTTGGAAGAATAAATAAAGAATTTTCAAAATAAATACAATGTCAACTTATTTTTTGGGCACATGTACTTACAAACCCATGTCTCATCACTAGTAATGAATGTGGGGTCCTCAGCAACACACTTTGTCAAGCATATCCTTTGCGATCTCTTGGATTTTAATTTGGAAAAAAATCGTTATATGCCGCTACATGTATAGCATCGGTACATAGCGTTTACCCTTTACTCTTTTCTACATATCTAACCCTCTAGTAGACTCTATGACAGCTTTTTCTAAGCGACTATTGTAATTGAATCTACAGATTCGAGGTGATTGTTTTTGATTTGTAATCAAATACGCCATGAAATTCACATTCAATCCAATGTTATCTAATCATTATTATGAAATCATTGATTTTTATTTTTAATATTATTTTCCAAAGTTATTTTCTAAGCTTTAATCACCGATAACAAGCAAGCATAAACGCTAATCACCACACACGGCACATGTAAAGCGACAATCGTACGCTTTATTTATATGATAATAAATCTCGTGTGATAATTTTAAATGCATATTTAATAAACTTATGTGGCCATTGGCAACATTTATTAACAATATCAACTGGTTGGCAATACAAAAGCAATCATTAATTCGACAAGCTTAGCATTTTTGTAGCAACTTAAAGCTGATCGAGCATAAAAACAACATAAATATTTTATGAAATAGCCTACTATATAGTTTTATACAATTTCCATATGAATTGTGACAAAGTCAAAATAGCAGTTTAAACGCTTAAACGCGCATTGAGTGCGCTGACGGTGCGCGCGTCTGAAGGCGGACGGCTTTTGCATAGATCAACAACGGATCAATGAGATGGCGAATCGTTCGATAGACGCGACCACATTGCGCGCAGATAGCAACACGGCAACACAGCAACTGAATGACGCCAGCGCCGCCCCGCCTGTGCCGCAACGCAACAGTGAGTGCCGGTGGAGCGGCGCGTTCGAGCTCATCTAATCGCATCGCGTCGCATTCATTACGCTGTCAACGTGAGCACTTATGACGCGTTTACATTTGCACCTTGTTAATTAACGCGATTGCGAGCTGTTGTGAACGTGACACTTTCCATGTGGGCCCGTCTGCTTGCGCGCCGCTGAGCGCTTACCTGCCTAATGCGGCGAAGGCCTTCGAGCCAACACCGTGCCGTGGCTGGTTGTTGGAGTTGGCGGCTTGCTTGCTTGAATTGCTCGATTGTGAGTTTGCGATTGTGTTGCGTTGCGTTGCGGAAAGGTAAGGTGAGATAAGGTAAGCGCGAATGCATTTGTGGTGCCGGTGGGTGAGATTAAGGGGGGCGTGCGCGCGCGCGGCATCAGTTGCGTGTGTCAGTATGTGCTGGCGTCTCAAGCAGCTCCATAAAACAGATTTGCTGTGTGAGTGCTGTTTTTGCTGTTGTTGTGGTGTGCAGTTGTCATTGCCTCAGGTGTTTGTGTTGTTGATGTCATTTGTAATTTTTCGGCATTACTTTCAAAAAGCGCGTAAAAGTTCGCGCTGCCATACGTGTGTGCGCCTCTATGTGTTTGTTGTTGTTGTTGAGAACATGTGACGTGCATGAATTTCCAGCTCACTGATGGCATACAATACGCCAGCTTTTATTCCCAAATCACTCTGCCCTTACTACAGATTTCATCGATTTTCTTACAAAGCGTCTACAAAGCGCTTTAGCATGAATGGTACCACGCTCTTGTTGGCAGAGCAGAGACCAGCCGCCTGCGTGCCGGTGTAAAAATTTAACAATTCGTGCACACGTCTGTCACAGTGGTTCATGACATTTTGCAGACGCCTCTGAAATTTAGAAATAATACTAAGTTCAAGTTGAAAAAGAACGTTCCGTGGATCGTTGATTTTGCTAGGCTCCCTCTTTCCCACTCTGAGCGCAATCGGCCACTGAGGGACAACGTTTTCGGATTCCTAATCTCAACTGTTAGGTCTTTCTTGAATATCGAACCGTGTTTCTAACCTCGACAATTAGTCCGTCCTCTTTCGGGAAATGTGGAATCTCAGACCGAGTTCCCAATCTCGACAGTTAGCTCGTCCTCTTTCAGACTATCAGATGTCTCTCAAACGTACTTCCAAACTTGTTCTATTAGCCTTCTGCACTCAACTTTTAGTGAATCATGGACTTTCCGATGCTCTAGTTCGTGCTATCACCTACCAGCCCATCTTCTTTTAGACTGTTAGATGCCTCTTAAGCTTATTTCAAATCTGATCTAACAACGCTATGCACTCTCTCTTTCCTTTGGTTTGACAACACTAAGGCATTTCCGCTTTTGGCCCGAAAAAAAAATTTCAGGTTCTGAGATTAAAGTTTTGACGTCGAGTAGTAAGCAGGCCGGCATAGTATAAAATAATCGGTCTTTCAGTAAGAGTTTTCGTGTGGTTCTACAAGATATATGTCACCAACTTCAGAATGTTACTTCTTTTTGCCTCTTGTTCAACCGTTTTTGTAGAATTCACATTCTGGGAGAAAGAGCTCGGATCTTAGAATTTTGCCAATAAGTTTTCGCCAGTTTTATGACCTCATCAAATAAACTAATTCACGCCGTAGTTCATTTGTAAAAATGTGGCACTAATGACTACATTATCGTTTTCAGGTAAAGCTTTTTGGCTTACAACATGTTCTCAAAAAATATCTCTCAAGTCTGGAAATTGCAACTCTAAATCCCACAGGATTGGTTTTGTTATCAAAGCTATGAATCCCTAAAAGGTTTTGCACACGAGTTTGTTTCTTAGTTCAGAGAATTTTTTTCTGTAATAATCAGATCGCTACGCCATTTTGAAAGTGTTTGAAAGTAAATTAAAAATTTGGAGTTTTCCTACCAAAACCTTGTAAAACTTAAGGTCACACGAGAAGTCTCGGTTGAGCATTCCGAATGGGTGCAGATTGATTTGAAAACTCCGAGTCTTAAACCAACCCTGTAGACAGTCAAGAGAGTCGGGTTCATTCCGGTTACGTAAACTCGACTGTTGTGGGAACACTTCTACTGGGTGCCGATTGATTTGAAAACGCCGCGTCTTCATCCAACCCTGTTGACAGTCGTTGTCTCGTTAGAAGTCCCAGTCCATACCGGTTATATAGACGCAACAGTCGTAGGAACGGTTCACCAGACCCTCGAAATTGTACTCTCCATATTGTGCTCTAAAAGCCTTCGAAACCTTAACAAAGAAATACTGTTTTATTAAAGCTTACATTTTGCTAATAATCCGGACTGCTATTAAGACCCACTGTTCACACATTCAACTGCCGTTAACCGATGCGCACAAATTGGTGCAGTTGRTGCTGCAACAGCCGGTGTCATGTCATGTCACTTCCTAATGAATAAGGATAAGCGAACTCTTCAAATAACAAGAGTTGAAAATAAATATTTTTTCTTTCATTGCATGCTGCAGCGTCTCCACAATGAGGCATTGCTTCTTTTGTGTGGGTTTTGCTTTCTTATTTCTCGCGAGTTCGCGAGCTCACGAACTCAATGTGCGAATGCGTGTGGATGGCCGAGACTTGAAGCCACTTGCGCTGCGGTGGGCGAATGTCACCTGTGTCACAACACTATTAAAATTATGGCGACGTGTTTAACTTTCATTTTTATATAATAACGGCATCAAGTTGAGAGATTTCTTTGCTTATGTTCGTGTTAATTAAGAATGACGTTGAGTGAGCTATGATAGTATGGGTGGAGTTGTGTGTGCGAAAGTTGCTTTGGCGACAATGAAGACTTTGAGTGTGCAAAACTTTTATAGAAGGCAATTTATTTGATATGGGTGTTATGAATTCTTAAGAAGCTTGAATATAATATATTATGCTATGGAAGTTATTTGATATTTTCACTTTTTTAATAGTTCACAAACTTAAAATTTAATATATTGAGAATAAGTTTCGAATAAAACTATTTTAGGTACTTTTCACAATTTAACTTTGAAAGATATTTGAAGCCACGACCCATCCAATCATGACAACTCGGTCTGATAGTATTTACGAGGGTTTGCCTAAGAACCCCTCCACAAATATGTTTTCTTCAACCCAGTAGCTTCGACTTTCGACCTGCCCAAGCGACATCGCTCGCTCTATGGGCTCTTGTAAAGTTCCAAGAAGATCCGAATTTTTGTATCCAAATTTTTTTCATCGGTGATTCCCATTTCTTGTTCAATGGGTATGCAAACATAAGGTTGGTCGGCCGATGGAATCATCGGTCCATATGTTTTTACAAATGATGCCAGTGAGAACGTAACAGTCAATGCCGACTGACTAGGCGATGACAGAAATTGAAGCTCGTGCTCTCGGCGATATTTGGTTTCATGGTTTCAAGAAGTTAGATTTTTTCCAGAGGGGATATGTAAAGTAAGTATGAAGTCTACTTTGAGTCAGGCCTAGAAATTTACGAATGAGTCAACGAAAATTGGACTTAACGGATGGACCATCTGAGACGTAGCCCATTAAATTTGAAGTTTCTGTGTAGGGAACCTCGAAATACAATCATCTTTTAAATCCATCAGCAGGTTTCAATTTTGATAACTTAAAATACCGACCTAAAACTCTAATTAGTATCATGATTGCTTGTCTATCTTTAGTTGTACTATAAACGGAAACCTCGTTGCAGTGCGTAAGGTACCAGGGATCTGCAGCAAAAGAACCGCAACGCCAGTGTTCTTTCCGCAACCAATTATTATTTCAGCAAAGAACGTAATCGGCTTTTGTAAGCATTAAGAGCTCTAAAAGAGGGACTTGGAAGGAGAATGGATACAAAATTCTTTAGATCATAAACGTTAGGTCGATGAATTTCGGAGCATTCAATATCTCTTAATGGGGTTGAAGTAGAAAGGCACTGGCTGGACTAAGACTAATTTTATTTAGGCAATGTCGGCCCTATGTTAACACGTAGTTAGCTTTCCAAGGTTTATAGAAAAAGTTCGGGGACTAAATAGCCCCATTCACTTGCAGACTACGCCAACGAAAAGCATAGGTGAAACTCTGTTACTAGTTTTCGGTCTTATAGGTAAGTTTTTGTGCGGAACTTAAGAAGATCCTCGGTTTAAAAACAGCTCGAATGAGCTTAGAACAGAAGACGATAATTGAGCTCGAAAGGATGAAATTCATGTCTAGAAACTCTGTCGGTTTGCTGGTGTACAAGTTTGACGAATGCTGCGAAGTAGACAGTCTTCGATCGGTTGGAACCCGGATGCGTTTTGGTTCGGTAAATCTGAATATCGTGTGAACAGCCTAGAAGCTAGTGATAAGTACGCGACTCTACATAAAATGAGAGTTATTGGGCGCCTCTATAGTTTAAGGAACTTCGGTTCCACTTTGAAAGGGAGAGGTTCCACTTTAAAGTGAGAAAGATTTGCCATAAAGATACACACGATTTTAAGAGCATCTAGGGCTCATCGTGAGTCTATTTAAGGAATACTCGGAGGACTTATAGAGTGAAGCCAGATTTCAAATCTGTTCAGGAGAATTTTTAGTCGCCTTAGTGTACAGATCGGTAACTGGTAATCCGAGTAAAATAAATATATAGATCCGAGAGGGCCGTGATATCTTTATGCAGCGATATTTAGTACTGAAAGTGAATATAACGATTTACAGGAACGGTCTGGTTTGCACCGCGACCTAGAGTCTATTGTGCGCTCACCTCTATCAAAATAACGTAGAACTCTGATGATTTCCAGGAACTTGCTCGTCGCTATTGAAATTAAGTGTTCTCTATCCAGAAACACTATATAGATCCATAATCTGCAGATTGTTGTGCAATCTAGGAACCAGAACCGGGAGTTTGCACCAGAAGATATGTCAAAAGTATTCCTTTTGGGTAGAATCCAAATGTAGTATCAGTTTAACTTAGAGAAAACGTTGGAGACCTTATAAAAAATATGTCAGTTTATACAAATAATCCGCGTTACGAGCTTTGTCGACTTAGTCCAATCCGTCTTCCCGTTTTTCGGTATATTCGCGAACTAGTCCCTCAGTTATTGAGATAACGTTGTAAAAAATTGCACACATCCTTTTCTTTCGAAGAGACTGTCCATTTGTCGGAGCCGTCCATATCGGACCACTATAGGATATAGCTGCCATACAAAGTGTGCGATCGGAATCAAGTTCTTACATCGAAAACTTTTTCAGTTGTCGAGATATTTTATCGAAATTTATCACAAAATTTTTTGAAAGATGACCCTGTAATATCCCAAGAAATTGTTAAGATCGGACCACAGTAGAGTATAGTTGTCATATGCACTGTACGATCGGAATCAAGAGCTTGTATGGAAAACTTTTTCGTTTGAGGGGATATCTTCAAGAAATTGTGCATGGGTTATTGCTTAATGTAACGCTACAATCTCCAAACATATTATTCAGATCAGAGCTCTATATCATATAGCTGATATACAAATGACCGCTCAAAAAGAAGTTCTTGTAGGAAAAATAATTTTATTTGATAAGGTAGGTTCACAAAATTTGGCACAGATTATTTTCTGAAACAATGCTAAAATAACTGAAGAAATTTTCTAGATCGGACCACTATATCATATAGCTGCCGTGTAAGTTCTTGTATAGAAACTTCTTCGCTTGTGAAGGGTATTCAAGCGTGAAACCGAAGTTAATTATTGTTTTTTGTTATTTGTCTGATTTAGACACTTTCCGACGGTTTTGCTTAATTTTCGGAATAATTATCAACTCTCACTTAGCCTAATTTAAATCAATAATTGAATTGAACAATTTTGTGGACAAACAATTTAACCGAAATAAATGCTTCTACAAGCTGCTCGACAATTTTAATTTTTGACTTCAATTGGAGACGGACACACATACAAACGCACGCACATAATAATCAAATTAAATGTGGAAGGCAACCACATAATTTCACGCAATGACTGCCAGATCGTCAGCAGCAACCGCAGATCCATTACGCATTGCTGGTAGACCGTTATTGAGTGTTCGATTGCAATTGCTCCGTTCCATGCGTAATATTTCACTGCCAACGACCCAATAACATGAATTCAATTATCGCATTTATTTCATTCATTATTTTAATAAATATTTTGATACAATTCAATTATTTTTCACACACACACATACGCACGTGCACATGCACGCACACGCATTCGCAGACGTTGCGTAACAACAATTGCACGAGCATGTGTAAATAACTGCTTACCAACATTCAATAAATATTTATGTATGAATTAATTATTTTATTAAAATGACCGCAAAGCGAGCCGCACTCGGAGCCGGAGCCGGAGCAGGCATGCAGGGCTAGCGATTTCGCCCAGCCGAACGCAATGAAGTGCTGTTGTGCTCGGCAGAGAAGCGTGGTGGGGGGAAATAGGTAATGAATGCTGCGTAAGCGAAAGGAGCAAACGCGTTGATGAGCCGAATTGATGGCGAGCCGTGATGTGGACCACAGAGCGATTATGGCATTGGTAATTTTGAAATTATGCACTCGACTGTGTATATGTATGTATGTGTGTGCGTGTTGAAATTGCAATATGATTTAAAAGTTGTTGTCCATTGCGATATGCGCGGCGTGTTAAGTGCCGAATGCTGAGTGCCGTTTTTGTGCGGCTGACCGACGGATATGCGCAAACAGCAAACAACAAATAAAATCGGATGTGGCAACGGATGCGGATTCGGATGTTGGCGGCTGTGTAGCTGAAGAATGAGGTATAATTATGGCAAAGGCAATTTGTTGCGAGGTAAGAGAAACTGGTTCTAGTACTATCGAGAGCTGATATGCTGTGAGTTTGCTGATGCCAGTCATGGACTTTGACGATTATTGGTCTCGGTAGGGTGGTGTCAGGCGAAAGTTGGAAAATTAAGAAAACTCTGATTGCACGTGCTTAGATGGTTTCAAAAGGGTTTACTGTAAATCATTTGACAAGTCTGTTGAGGTACGATTGTTATCAGAAATATTTATATCAAATATTTATGTCAACATAATCGGCCTACCATTCGAGTGAATAGACCATGTCCAGCACGAAGTGAATAAAATATAGTAGGCATAGCTGAGAGTGTACACGAAGACTGTGGAGAGTCGATTCGTCGTACAAAATATAGCTTGTGCAAAAACTGAATCCGCTCGACCTCTTCAAGTGACATCGCTTCGCTCTATGGGCTGGCTCTTGTAAAGTTCCTAGAAGATTTGACGTTTTCGAGCTAAATCTTGTCCAGCGATGAGGTCCGTTTCTGGTTCAATGTGTATGTGAACAATCAACAACCGGTGAAAACAGCGTTATATATGTATTTATTCAAATATGATGCCGTCAATGGCGACCGTTATCGCGCCTTGATAACCGACTATTTGATACCTGGAATTGAAGCTCGTGATCTCGGCGACTTTTGGTTTCAACAAGACTAAGTGATCGAATAGAAGCCTGTGAGATTAGTTTTACCTTGATTGTCAAATTTGGATAAAAGCTCTAAAAGCTTTAAAAAGCTTATTTTTGAAAAACTCACTTAAAGCTTTTAAAAGCTTGCTAATAAAATTATTTTCACTCCAGTTTTACTTTTATTGTAAAATTTGGAAAAAAGCTCTAAAAGCTTTCCGAAGCTTACTTTTAAACCATCAGTCAAAGCTTTCAAAATCTTGCTAATGCAGTTTTATTTCCTCCAGTCTTACTTTTATTATCAAATGTCGAAAAAAGCTCTAAAAGCTTACTTTTAAACCATTAATTTAAGGCTTTCAAAAGCTTGCTAATGAAGTTATTTTCACTCCATTCATATTGTATTCTTAAATTTGGTAAAAGCTCCAAAAGCTTTATAAAGCTTATTTTTAAACCTAACGGTATAAGCGTTCAAAAGTTTGCAAAAAAAGTTATTTTCACTTCAATCTTACTTTTACTCTCTAATCTGAAAACAAAAAAAAATCTTTAAAATCTTTCTAAAGCTTTCTTTTAAATCATCCATTTATATAATAATATCTATCATGTTTCATAACACGTTTTTAAATTTTTTCAATATTGCACATCCCTAATGCGCACACTCATGCCAGTGCGCATGCATGCAAATACACTTAGATTTCATATCATGGCAACAATCTCAGCAATAACGGAAAAACAGTACTACTATACCCCGAATGCTGAGACACTCAACGAAAATGCTTTTCAAGCATCCACTTAAGCCCGTTCACAAGTGTCCTTTACATGTTAGCGAAACCACTAGAGAATATGACGCGTATGCTGAAGTATGCAAAAACATGGTTGGAAATGTTGCAAGCTTCATGCAAAATACGATTTTGTACATGGGGCATACACAAAAATCATGAACCGAGTGCCAGGAAGTGCATACATACCAATTTGCTGATGTTGACTGAGGAGCTCAAATGCGATTCAAACACACACACACTCACCCATACATGCATATATAATATTTAGTGTAATGCATGTGTGCGCATGGGAGGCGGGTCCACCTTGAAATTTTTGCGGGTAAATGCACTGCATAATGGTACATAAATATATATACATATGTATTGTGCATAAAAATATATTCTTAAAGTTGCAAGTACTAAAGGCTTGCTAAAAGTACTCAGGCCTAAGCAAGCATCTCTACAACAGTACAGGGTGTTGCGAGGAAATATAAACAACAGCTGGTTTTGTAATGCTTTCGATAATATCAACCCGCACCGTTTAATTCAAATTTAGTAATCCGATAGAATTTGGGCTGCAATCCCAGCTAAAAAGGAACGGTTTTCGGTTACGGTCTTATTTTGGTCCTTTCTTGACAACGTTAAAACTCAAGTGTACCTGATCGGATCAAATTTGGCTCGAACTAAAACATTTAAACTGTATCCGCAAACCGAATCGATCGCTTATGAATCAACACAACAAATTAAGGGTCATATTTTGGGGATGAAGAGTGGCAATGCTAGAAAGCGTAGAGTCGAAGTCGAAAAGAAGATGCTTGTCAACACAGATTAGGACCCCATATAGATAGCACGCATCATAACAGATGCTGAGATGTGGGTGTTTGAATATGGCATCGAAATTGTCCAGCAATCGATCAAATGACGCTCCAAAACTCAAACATAAAGAATAACAACATTTGTTGAAGTTACTAGAGACCAAATTTCCGACTTATATCAAGTTTATGGAAAATGTGACTAAGCGTTAGCAGTCTTTTATTGGCTAGCAGCCTATTTTGAAGGCTATATATAATAAATATTTCTATTAAAATAGGTGCATATGTTGTTTTCTTTTGGGTCGGATCAAGTTTGACCAAGAGTGCTGAACTTCGGTCTCTACTTACTAAGCGATATTGACCTTATGAGTTATCACTTTGTCTTGGAAAGATTTTGCTCCACTAATTTACGCTCAATAAGCTGGCGATGGTGAAAGTAGTAAGGCTTACAATGACTTTCTTTCGTCGAAGTTACGTTAGGTTCAGTGGCTGATCTCTCAAATCTCTCTGAAATAAGCTGATCCAAAAACTTTCCCATATCAACCCTGAAAAACTCGAAGATATTATTTCGAGTAGCACGTTTTCTCAAGAGCCTATTAGTACTACGTATGGCATCAAGGAGTTTGGAATTCGGTCTACATTTTTCTGTTCGAGGTTTGACCTTCATAGACGGAGTTTCAGAATCTCGAAAAAAACACGATTTACTTCAGTCGAAAGTATCGGTCTCAAAGATGAAAACAACCCATACCGCCAACGGAACGGTTACAGCTTCAACCATGAGCTAGAGAGCAACAGAATCTCGAAAGAGTGCAGATTGGCTATTGGCGTAATCAATTTACACTGATTTTGGGATTTCCTTATTCGGACGATGGATCTTCCAGAGAATCTGGCGATTATTCAGGACTTGAATTTTATTCCGATGCTCGGCGAAAATATTGCCAGGGTCCAGCTTAAAGATCTTCGTGCTTTTCTCAACTACAGTTGAGTTGAGTTGTCGAGGACAAACCAAAGAACGTCTCATGCTATGTTATGTTGATGTTGATAGTGGTCGTGTGAACTATTAAATATCCATGAGAGAGAATAGACTAGGTTCTCTTGGTATGAACGATTGACTCAATGGGGAGGTTTTGAGTCTAACGAGAGAGAACGACTGACTCTACTGGGATAAGAGAGGACATACTAGACTTTCACGGATCGGAATTCTACCTTTCGACTTTCTGTCTTAAGTGGGCTGGAGTCGAAAAATCTAATGGCATTCACAGAGCTTTTTGGAAGTGATCTTTTTTCCGTTCTAGTATAGAGCGTCGACACTTAAGAAAAGAAAACGTATTGTGAATGAAGTTTAACCCTGTTCTACGGGCTCAGTAATTAACTATTGAAAGCAAAAGCAAAACATATTAACAAAAAGAAGGCTAAGTGAATATAAGAGCACTCAAGAGCAAAAAAAAAAAAAAGAAAAAACACCGAAACTAAGAAAACTTGCCACAAAATAAACAAGAACACCAATTAAGTTGCCGCTATCAAGGCGACTGCCCTACTAAATAAGTATTTGTTGCACAATAGCGATTACTTTGTAACTGTTTTGCTTGAGTGTATATGTAAGTCTAAGCTCGTGAACTGTATCGATCGGCGGGCATCGTTCATTAGTGCCAAATTACATCCACATCAGTGGCACCTTTGAACTAGCAATCGCCTCCGCGCAGCCCACTTCTCCGCCTCTCCGTTAAATGCGGCCTTTAACCGATTGCCTACCGACATTCCGCAAATCTATTTAGTTGTACTCGTAGTTGTCGTTGCTGTTACTGTAGTTGTTGTTGTTGTGAATGTTGCAACATGAAATCGCTTTCGCAAGCGTACAAGTGCGCGGCGCGCGCGTTTATGTACGTGTTGTAAGTACAAATTTCGATTATGGCGGCATACAACACTGGCAGCAGCAGATCAATCAAAATCAGCGACAATATTGGCGGCGCGCTCAGTCGTCGAGCCAAACCTTTTTGTGCAGCGGCGAAGATTTTCCGGCGATACCTTACGGAGCTTGTGCTGACGGTGTCGCGGTGTCTCAGTGCCACAGATTGCTTGGCGGCAGCGGCGGCGACGGCGGCGACGGCGGCTGGGTAACGATTTCCTCTAAAAACGTGATCGCCGCTAAATCACTGCGGGGTCGCTGCGACGTCAATAGCTAGAAAAATGGCAACAACAACAGCAGCCACAATGACAACTCTGAAGGCAATCTCAATAGCGACAGGGCCAACAATCGGCACCGAAATCGCAACAATTGGCTAATACTCGCCGCAAAGCGGTAAAATAGCAAAACAAAGCATTCTTAACTGAAAAAGCCAATTTGGCCAAACACATGTAGGCTCTAATGCAACTGAACGCTCTATGGCGGCGGTGGGTGGCATGACGCTCGATCGAGTGGCCTCGCAGTGCTGCGTCGTCACATTTCAAGTCAAAGTGTCACTTTTCGTGCGAACATTGCAACTACACAACCCGCAACGCTAAAACGAGAACGGCAAAGTAAGGTAATACCAAATTCTGACCGCAGCGAAGTAAAGATATGCGAGGGGCGACCTCCAGAGTACTGGAAGTTAGTGATTAGGAGACGTTCCAGAGTAATAAACCCGAATTTTTGCATCGATATGTGACTATGGGTGATATAAGGATCCATCATTTCACTCCGAAGTCCATTCGACAGTCATCCGAGTGAACTACATACGATGATCTCGCTCAAAATCGTGGCAAACGTTAGAGTCGTCTGGTCAGGGAACAGTATCTGTATTTTGGGATGCGTATGGAATATTTTTCATTGACTACCTTGAAAAAGGAAGGACCATCCATGAAGCTTAGCATATTGGTGTATTTGAAGAACGAAATCGCCGAAAGACAATGCACCGTATCACAAGTCAGTTAAAACGATGGAAAAAATCCATGAATTAGACTTCGAATTTCTTTCGCATCTACCAGATTCTCCAGATGTGGCTCTCAGTGATGAGTTTTTTTGAAAAACATGTGCTTTACTATGGTACCCCTCGAACTTTTCAATTGACTTGTTAGTGCTAAAGCGGATCGTTACTGGGTTCCTTACGACAGCGTTAAGTGAAAACGATTAAATCGACGGAAACGGTCACCAACCCAGGATTGACGCTCAGTCAGATTTTTACCATGTATATAGTGAGCTTGGTAGGGAGCCATCTCGGACTTCTACTGTCACCAGAACGGCCTATTTTGTACTGTATGGGGGGAATCGTGTTCCACGTCAGGCAACACACATTGATAGTCCGATTTTTCTAACTTATAGTCTAGTGCTAGCATCAAGCGATTAGTACCTGCTTCTGTCTGAGGCGAACGATTTTTCTGTGGGAAAATTCGCTTCAAGAGAAGCTTGAAAACGACTGTTTTAGTCTATTCGGACACAGGAACCAACGAATATCTAACAGACTCGCAAAGTCTAGGACCTATTGACCTCGCATGTACATAGCAAAGTTAATCGTTCCGCAATCGTAGGAGTTCTTACTGCACATTGTCCAATAAATAGGCATTCCTGCTGTAAGGCTAATAATCCAGTTTGACGTTAACTCTCAAAGTTGTATAAAGGAAGTTGAGGTAGAAGCATCCATACCTTCTCCATTGTCCAGAATTTACCAGACTGAATTTGAAACATCTCGGCCGTCATACTTTAGGCGAATCAGGAGACATATCAGCAGCTGATACTAGCCGTTTCCGCAAATTTGTGATTGGCTCAAAGCGCTTCATTGATTCGTAATGGTTTTATAATCTATTATATAGGAGTTTTAGTTACCACGCCGCACCGCTATTAGGATCGACCTCTGAAGCTAACCTAACTAGCATGTTAGCTCTAAAGTGGTATAATCAAATAGAGAAAGAATTTAATGAGATTCTATCAATTTCTTAGTCTGAAGAGCCACGAATCGAACACAACTATTAAACCTTGCACTGAACAGGGTTGCACCGGGGTATAAAAATGAACAAGCAGCAACAACTAACTGAAAATAACGCTTAGCGAAACAAGCAGAACGAATCCAATCAGTTGCAGTCGCACATTGCCGAGCTGCCGTGTCGCAATGCCTTAAATTTATTTCTACTGTATGCACGTAGCAATAGCAGGCTTGCACCGAGCTGCCGCGCAAGCGCCAATGACATGACGCAGCAGTGGCAACACGAAAGCAAAACAACAAAAATCACTCACTGCAGCAGGTACGCCGATTATTGGCATTGCTGGCGGACTTTCCGTTTGCATTTCGTTTTATTGCCTTGAACGCCACCTCTTTATATTGTCACATTGCTATTTACGCTGCCACCGTTGTTGTTGCTGTTGATTTTCGCATAGCATTGGCAATTTCGATTTTGGCACTGCCAACTCTACCGCTTCGTGATGGCAATGGGGCAGATGGTAATCGCTCATAATGAGTTCGCTCAGCAGTCGACTGGCGGGCGTTGCGCTGAATTGGCTGAGAGTTTTCCATAAATTGGCTGAATTTTTCGACTTTTGCTGTTTTAACCAAATATCTATTATTCTGTTTTGTTGTTGTTGTTGTTGTCGTGGACTTCCTAATTTATTTGCTGCTATTTCGCTGTGACGCTTTAGCAAATTGCCACACTTAACTGTCATTTGGCTCGTGATTCTGGCGGCCTTTTACTGTCGTCCATTCAAACATTCATTCATCTCCGCAACAGCGTTGGGCCCCCCGGCCATGATTATACCGCAGTCGAGCATTTCATAATCTATCAGTGACGGTCTCCCAATGTTTTCGGGTTGTGTCCATTTATTTGACTGTTCCACTGGTTTGCTGAGTCCGCTGATCAGCTGGCTCCATGCATGGAGGGCCGGGCGGACGGAGAAGTCGGCCGTTTGACTGCCTTGGTCGTTGCTTGCTTGTTTGTTGAGTTGAGCAAATCGTTCGAAGCGATGGAAATGATTAATTGCAATGTCGTGTTCAAATGTTATTTGTTATTTTTGTGTCGAAGTGAAAAAATCTTTTCGAGTCAATGAAATTTACAAATTTTTAGCGCCTTTGGCTGTGGCAAGATTAATGTAAATGCGAGCCGAATACATACTTTGCAATGGCACAGGCATATCGACCAAGCTAACACCGAAATGATATTGAATTTTCATATATGTAACTGCATTTGTATTTTTTTTTTTATAAATAACGGTACAATATTTCGAAACGTTTTGGAGCGCAAACAGCATGTGAAAGTAACTCGGTTTGCTTGTAAAAAGTGAAAGGCTGCTTCGTGCTAAGCTCACAAGTGAAGGGCGCTCGATTGTAACGATGTTCTTTCCGTGAAGTGTTCTTAAAATTTATCCAAAATATTATTTAATCTGGGAATAATTGCAATATCTTTTATGTTTTTGTAATAATTCGGAACTATTTCAAACAATTTCTTACGGAAACACCCTCAGAATGGCCAGTATGATGCCTTTTGATATTCAGCGGGTATACAAGTCATCATAGCCGCCAACAGAGAATAGAGAGTCAAAAGCTTCACATTATGGCAGGAAGGTGTAATCACAGGCTAATACCGGACATTCATTCATGGATCGACAGCCGATATGGGAACCCGGAACCCAAATACTAAGTCGACATGTGAGCATTAGTGGCTACCTGTACAGATTCCAACACGACATTAGTTCAAGTCGCAAGTGAAAAACTTAAAACGACAAACGGTGTTAGTTCTACGGTGGGAAATTTGACGACACTCATGTGTCATTCCACTGAGAACTGGCTGTCAGCGATGCTGCAGCGCCAATCATGGCAAAACTGAGACATATAGAGAATATTAGGCATCCGTCACTCAGTGCCATAGAGTAGACTTTATGTCTTATCCCTCCCAGGCGGCATATTTAATATGGAACCACCTGATAAAGCGTTACATCATGGGAGGAATAAGACATTTAAAGAGAGTCTGGAGTTGGGATTAGATTAGGCTTAGCGGATTGAAATCCGGCACTCCGGTTTTTGATGCTTTCCCCTACTTAAAAAAAAACCTTTCGATGGTGATATTAATGGATTCTTGTTAGGATTCAAAGTGCGGTTTAGCATAAAATTGCAGAACTGCGGGATCTTTCGCAAAACTGAATAAATTAAGCAGTGAAGATCCATGCAAATGGTCTTCACTAGTCATTTAATTTCATCCTCCGAATGAAACCGCTCTTGTTCGGCTCATTTTTAAATTATTATTTTATATACTGTTTCAACGCGTTGCTAATATTTATAATGCTTGTGTCCACCTAGGATATATGCCAAGTAGATGGGAGGAGGCCAAAGTTAAACTCATACCGAAACCATGAAAAAAAAAACTACTCATTGCTCAAAATCAGTCTAACATCGCCCCTACTAAAAAGTGTGGAGAACATCTACGATAATATCATCAAATAATGATATACCATAACCCACAGACGAGCTTGCAATAGTGAAGACTATCGAAAGTTGCTTAGAAAAACGAGTATTTACCCTAACGGTATTCATTATTGTCGCAAGTGCTTTCAGTAAGCACAATTTTACTACGCTGATATCGGCAATTGATTCTCTTCAGAACTTATTGACATTTGCTAAGCAATATACAACGGGGAAGGTATAAACTCGCTCACTAGAACACTTGTGGCGTCCCTCAAGGAGACATGCTATCCCTTTTTTCTTTGGGTCACCTTAATCAATTAATTACTACTTCTCCAGGGCAGTGAGAATTCAAGGTCGCAATCGCATAACACGACTCATAAAAAGGGTTTTTGATTTTTAATTTTAACGATCTAACTGTGAATCCGAAGTTATATATATGCTCTAGAAAAAGGGAAACTTAGTAATTCAATCTCACCTCCTTAAGGTTTAGAACTATTGTACACTCGAGCTCTTTCAAATATCTCGCAGTTATCGTAGATAAAAACAAACTGAAGAAGAGAACACATTGTGAGCAGGAAAAAGTAGACCCAAGAGGAACTAAACACATCGTCTTCATTCCCTAGTAGAGGATATTTGAGTAATGGTTCTACGACCAACTGTTCCAATATTCACTGACGGATCAAATCCGTCAAAGGAGCCACCACGGAAGAAGGTAATCCACCTAGTTACGGAAAAAGTCTTAAATTGGTTACCACTCGGGAGCCCAATGGGCCTAATGATGCCTAAATGCGGCCGTCTACGATCCGGCGCTCATGTTTTTGTTGTTCAAACTCTTCTATCACATTTAGAAAAGTACTTTTCAGATGGCTTTGTGGGATTTTACTGAGTTTATTGACCTTTGGTCGGTTGACTCAGGTGATATTGTCGTGAGAAGAATATTCTTCAGGTCGAAATTCCAAAAAATCTGTGGCTTTGTTCTACATTGAATTTTAGCGTTGACACAGTGTCTGGTTTCAACTTTGGATCGAAAACTTAAAAAATTGCGTATCACCTCCAAGTTTGACTACTATTGAAAAATATTTCTCTGTATTCCCCATACTGATAGTTTCACTCCTTTTCTCTAAGAAATTGGGGTCAAAACGAACTGTTTGGATCTGCTGGTTGAATTTTTTTTTTCTCCAGCACATTCCAAAGATACCTTTATGCCTAGAGTGGTTGTTTCTAATTCTGTTCGAATAATGTCCACACTATTTTCTTCTTCTAATCAATCAATGAAGTCCAGTTGCTAAGATGTCTTCCGATATCTTTTTATTAAAAAAAAAATTGAGGATATGATTCTCTGTTGCCATAGTTGTTTTAAAGTCAAGTTAATCCTTTTTGACACATAAAAAAATTTGGGTCCAACGCTCCACTCCAAATCATTGTTCTGTAGATTTAAGAAAAGGTCGGCCAGATCTGTAAAATATTCTTGTATACCAGTTCTAATAAATTCGAATTTTGAGTTCAAACATACTTAGTTTCTCTATAAGATCACATAAGGCTTAAAAAGTTATCTCAAAACAGTAAAAATTGGATTAAAATCTCTGAATTGTTTTAGGGATCTTTTGGCAATCTGACACTCTTTAGCTGTAGAGCTGGGTCAGCTGAGTGGCGAATACAGGCTGTTTTGTGCATGGAAACTAAACAGAATGCATTGAATCAGCTAAAGAGGTCGTTATTGATGGCTGGTATATGCATACATAAAGAGACATCCAATGAAAACTGTGTTTTCAGTTCACGAAAGTTGTTGAATATTAATCTTGCAGCTCTGTGGATCGCCAGTAAATTTGCCGGTGGATGTCAATAAGAAACCATCGACTGATAGTTATTATTTTCTTATATAAAGCCTGACATTCTTATAGAAATGTTCTATAGAATACTCTTCTTCTTCTATCTCCTGACCACTTCTATAATACAAGGTGCTTTCGAAAGTAAACAGAACATAAAAAACATAAACAGAACAAATTATTTTTTCGGCAAAACCAATTTATTTTATTAAAAAATAGGCAAATGCATTTTTCCGAAAAGGAAGAAGTCGCATGGTGTCATATCAGGTGAATACAGGGAGTGGTTAATGGTTCAAATGTGATTTTTGGTCAAATAATCGTTCTTCGAATGTTGAATTCTAAGCAATTTTTGGTCGTCAGTCAATTTGTGCGGAGCAAATCGAGCACACACTTTTCGTAGGCCCAAATGTTAGGTCAAAATGCGGTAAATCGATGTTTTGGAGATATTCTACTCCATTTCCATGAATTTCAATGATGATTTCGGCTGATTTTTGATGAATTCACGCACAGTTTCGATGGAATTTCCGGTGATCATGGATTTTGATTGGCCCACATGTTGTTCGTCATTTATTTATGTTAATATATTTTTTGTATAGAGCATATTCTTGATAAGAACAAGAAGCTTTCTTCAAGTTCTGTGATTTTCGCTTGGAAGATATAGCAGTTGTTTGGTATTCGAAAGGTGGTTCTCGTATCTAGTACAGAAAACCAATAATAATAATTTGGAAGGAAACAAGAAATTCATACATTTAGAAGTATGTTTTGAAGTCGATATTCACCAGTTCATCCTGTATATCTCGGGCGATACTAAAGAATATAGAAGTCAGACTTTCAGTTTTCAATACCAAGCAAAAATATTTCTTTACTGTTTAGAGTGTACACATAAAATATAAGTTTAAAGATCTACTTACCACACCTAGCCCACATGCAGACGCACACGTTAACATTTCTATTTTTATAAAAATGTATAAACAATTGCTGCTGACACTTAGATCTCGGTCACTGTGACTATGTCAATCAAAGTCACCAGTGGTTGTTTACTTCCAAATAGATACCAAAAGATCTGGCGCGCAAGATCGCTACGACGAGCGCGCTTGCTCAACACGCAATAAGAAAGGCTGAGCGCGAAGTGACTGCACCGAACGCGAGACGCAACGCTCTCCATATAACGACGCGCAACTAATGGTTCATCACACTCCGCTAGCTAACGCGACGCCAAGTGATGGTTCATGAGTTCAATGGTTCAATGGTTCAGGCGCTCGCCTTCGTGGCGCGCATTCGCTGGGCTTAGTAGGCGCCAGAGCTAGCAGCGCGCCGCAGCAACTGTTGTCGGCTGATCACTTTGGGAATGCAGACGCCATACGCTGATGCCCTCCCACGCACACAAACACACACACAGATGTACAAATTATGCAATTAAATTAGTAAATTTATATAAAAAAGTATACACAATAAGTTGCGTGCGCTTTGTGGCTGCTCAACTGGCTTGGATGCCTGCAGCGTATCGTTGCACTTTGCAAAAGCGTCAAATATGCGCTTCGCAGCGTTGTTCTTGTAGTGGCAATTTTAAATACTTTAAATGAATTTGCGGGACTGCCAGCGCGTGTTGTTTGCGCGTTATGGCGATCATAGTTGGCGATACTTCGGAATGCGCCGGCGGCGGCGACAACAATTACGCCAAGCGACAGTAGTCAATGTGTCTCTGGCAAAAACAACAGCAACAGCCATGCTGTGTGTACCGCCACAGGCGCAAGTAAATTATCGCGCGGGCGTTAACTGCGAAGCGCTTCGCTATTCAAGAGTCGCATGGCGGCCGTGAGCCGCGAGCCACTGGCTGCTAGCTGCCAGCTGTCAAATGCCAATGCGCTTCTTGCGCTCAACTCAACTCAGCTCAATTGAATTTAATTGCGCGACAAACGCTTCGCAGACACGCCTTGTTTTTTGTGCGTTTTTTTCTACTCACGCTTGCATGTGTGTATGTGCGCATTGTGTTTGTGTGAGGTGCATTATGTCAGTAGCTGCTTGTTGCAGCTGCATGTTGATGTCGTTGCAATAATAAAACTCTATATGAAGCGCTGATGGCCATCCTCAACCTCAAAGACCGCGACCGCACCTTTTTTGCATTTTTAAGTCATTTTGATTTGCTGCGACAGTGTGGCGTGTGTGCACATTTGTATTCGGTATAATTGTTAGAAGATATTCATGTCAGCTTTTAAGGGTATGACGTCTAATTTGCTGCTATTTATTTATTTGTGCGGCTATGTACTGCCTTAGGAAGCTTACTTGTATTTGAACATATACAATTGTATTTTTACTTTTATAATATATTATTTAACCATTTTATACATAAATATTAATTATTTGAATTTTATTATTTTTTACAGTACCATTTTCGGCGTTAATGAAAGGTAAGTCCAAATCTAGCAAATTATATTGATTTATTAAAGTTTATGTCTAAAAATTGTATCAGACCTAATGTTAGAGAGTTTATGGCTGAGATTATAAAGAAATTAACTACTGTTTTAACATACAAAATATTATTAATATTTTATTTATTAAATAAGTTTCTAAAATTTGTTATCGATAAGTCGATAATTTTCGCAACGTTATATCGATACTTATTTTTAAAGAATTTTTCGTAGTATTTTCCGAACTAATAAATATTTTATTAAAATATTGTCATCGATATTTCTCGTTAAAGAGTTTGTCTTAGGGTTTTTTATATCAAAAAATATTTTATCAAGTCTTTTTATCGATAAGTCGATAATTTTCTCAAACGTTATATCCATATCTCTCATTAAAGAATTTTTCGTAGTGTTTTTCAAATTATTATATAATTTAATAAACTTTTGTTATTGAATAGTATTATATTATATAAATTTTGTATCGATAAATATTTTTTTCGATAAAAAAAAGTATTCTTAACGCCTCCAAAATATTTTTACAATTACAATTTCTTTAATAAGCGAGATTTTTTAATAATATAAATCAACATTTACCAAAAAAAATATCGATAGAAAATATTTTGTTTTTTTTTATACAAATTATACATAAATAACTTTTTCTTAATAATTTTCAAGCTAAATAGATATGTAATAAAATATTTTTATCGATAATTCCTTGTCGTTATATCGATATTTATTGCAAAAAGTTTTATTCGTAATATCTCGAGACTTATCAGTTTTTCAATATTGCCAACAAAAATTGTAGATATTATAAATCGATAATTTATGTTTTCGATAATCAATACAGTTTTAAGAAGACATATATAACGACCTGTGATGTCATAAATTGAATTAGCAATAAAAATGCGAAAACTTTCTTAACATAAAAATGCATATTTTCAAAATTGTCGATTGACGATGATTTAAAATGAAACAATACATTTTTTTTTTAAATTTATCGATATAAATATTTCATTCTTGATGTATTGATACTATTACTTATTTTTTATCTTTTCTTAAACAATGAAGCCTAAACGCTAATGCTTTACTTTTTGATATATTTATCGATATCATATTTTTTTTAATCGAAATTAATCCATATTATGCTATGTGGTCACTAGTAGTAAGAAGATCCAAATTATTTCTTTGATATATGGAGAGCCAATTATATTTCAATATGGATTAAATATCGGCTAGTTTAGTCGGCGCTGGTAGTCTTGCTAATGAGCCACTTATACACAGATCCGTTTTGGTCCTTAGCGATACCGTTACGTATATCATAAGGATGTAGCTATTCTTTAGGATGCCAGCCCTTCAATAGGTTCTGTGTCATAACTAATGAAACCTCTTCTAGTTCCTGTGTGGTCACCAAACTGTGACCAGCGAGCATTCCAACTCTGCTCCAAGTGTCTCTTCATCCTTGCCATGCTTCTATACAGCTCGCGGTATAAGCAAGGCTTGGGTTCCTGACAACAGCCGTATTCCACTTTTGACGCCATCGTTCACTATCAGCTACCATCGATGCCTTGAGACCTGCCACCCAGTAGATTTAAGTCGCTTGTTGCTGTTGTGCCAATTGAAGTGCTTTTTCTTTAGATTTCATTGAGTTTATGAACAATAGTAGTCACTTTTAAGAAATACCAATCTTGAACTCAAAGCCGAACTTAGAACAGTAAAAAATATATATGTATTTTTTGAGAATCTATTATTTAGAGGAATATTTGAAAAGCGACTAAAATTTTATTTAAAAAATATTGGAATGGGTTAAAAATGAAAAAAAAAAAATGAAGGAAGAATTATTAAAAAAAAAAAAAAATTTTAAATAAAAATGAAAAAATTATAAAAAAAAAAAAATAATTTGGGCAAAAGTATGAAAAAAATTTATAATAATAGAATTAAAAAATATGTTTTGAGTCTTACTTCCGAAAATCACAGTCATGCCCCTAAACTGACACGAAATATTTATGCACATTTGGAGTTTAGTGGGTTTATGGTATGCTCGGCCACTGCATACGAATGTCCGTCCACAATCACAGTTGCATTTACGTTTGCATGGGTGTATATGTGTGTGTGCCAGCCTTCAGCGTTAGTCAAATGCGCAACATTGGTTGCCGCAGCTGCACATACTTGGAATTCCAGCGAATTAACCGCAGTGAGCGCGCAACCGCCGGATTATACGATTGAAATCAGCGGCAGCGCCAACGTCGTAAACATCGACTGTGCACCGGTCGCCACACCATTACTTCAGCTCGTTCATTTGGGCAATTGATATTGGGAATTCTGCTGTTGTTGTACTTTCAAAATTACACACAACGTGTCAAAAGGTCTCCGCCGTCGCTGATGCTCAGCCAGCCGGTCCGTCGTCCATCCAGCCACTTGTTTGCTTGCCGTCCCCCACACACACACACACACACATCCACACACTCTCCTGCACATCTGCATGTGCGCGAATTGACGTGTGTGTTTACATAAATGTATCTCGCGGCATTCCGCGGGACTCCTTTGCCGGACGCAAGTGAAATATTGGTCAGCGGTGGCCGCATGTAATAATCGCAAATCACTAAACGCGCCGCAACAGGTACATGTAATAATTAAATGCTGCTAAAGTTTCCAAGTTTCCAGCTCAACGTGCGCACTCGCATCTTTGTTATTGTTATTGTAATGGAAATGGGTTATCGGTGGTGTGAAATATTTTCGGTGGCAAGCTGTTGAACTCCTAGTCACATGCTGCCAATTGTTGTGGACCTGTGAACTTCGCTCAACTCGTAAGCTGCCAGTGTGCCAGCTTGTGGGTAGTTGGACTTTTATCGCTTCCATAAATTGGCGCTCGTACATGGTTTTAGTAGATTTGTACAGTTACGCGGATATTGCTTCCTGGCGTTTGCCGCACATAACAGCGTACTTAAGTGAGTTTCAGCAGTGTAAATTTTATGAACTCTTTGGCCGAATTAACCGAAAGTAATTCCCAAGCGATATATAATCTTAGTTGCAGTCAAAAATGTATCACAGTTTTTCCTTTCATTTCTGATATTCCTGCAACAGGTTGTAATCCATCTCCAAATGGTCCAAGGATTATATGAACAACTTGTTCAGCTTTTGCAAGATAAAGGTTAAAACATCTCGACAGTCATATCTTTGGCAATCCTGGCGAAATATCCAGATAACAGTGGCTTCAATAGCTTTTCGGCAGGTTTAAAGCTTTGAAGACTTTTGATTTGTTTAAGTATTAAAATAAGCTGTTTAAGTATTCTGAGCTGTCCAAGTGGGATCCCTTTTATACCAACCTTAAGCTAACCTAGCCTTGTCTTGTTCAAGTACAAATATACACGGAGCACAAATACTCTACAAAAATTATTTTTATCATTTAAAATTTTGTCTTAGAGAAGATTTGCTTCCACTACAATCTGACGGTTCAACAGAAACTTAAGTTTTTGACAGTTGGCGAGTAGCTTCGCTGTTACTATTATCTACATCTCAGACTTGCTTATCATCGTCCTGTGGACAAGGGACTAAGTGTTATCGTCAAATCAAGGCAGTGTTCTTAGGTTGAATGAGGTTTCATTATAAGTTTAACCTTGTTTTAGCAAGCTAAGAATCATGGTTATTCAACTCTATAGCCTCGTAAGCCCAAATCACTGTACTGTCTATGCAAAAAATTATCCTTTTACTGCCTTTCGAAGATAGTTTCAATTCCCCAATGATTTTTTTTAGAATATTGCAAGTTCAACCAGATCAAAATAATTAAGATTATAAAGCTTCGCGTCAACCGATGAAAACTTTTAAAAAATGGCCTCTAAACTGAATCAAACTATAGTGATATTGAAATGAAATATTTTCGAACTCTAAACACTATATTTCAAGGGTAGTTGCATTAGGTATTTAAGCTCACGATCAAATAAGTTTTCAGAATGCAAGAGAGAAAAGAAACAATATGATTTACGTATAACAATCTTTATTATTGCCTTTAAAATAGGCTCCTAGCCGGGATGACCTTAAGCGCCTTCAGTGAAATTTCTCCTTTTTTTGTTTTTTGTTTACAAATTATGAACAGTATCGACAGCATATTCACTAGAACATAAAAAAATTTTACCAATCTAAGGAAAAATTGCATGGACCTAGGTACTTAGGTGTTTTCCTATCGCTCTCTTTCGGGCTCCTTCTTTCGAAACGTTTCCCCTTTGCATGGAGTTGTGATACCATCGGCTTGGTAGCTACTGCAGAAGTGGCACAGTAATCAGCCGTCTCATTCCAAGGTGGGCTCACTTGTAGCTAAATATACTGTTATGCCGTCCTACGCATTCTTAGACTAATAGCTATTTAATCTCCTGGGACGGCATCGCTTTGTGTGACACCTCACCATCGCTGAATATAGCAATAAGTGTGCTCACTCCGATAGTTGTGTTGAAAGTTGATCACTTCACACCGAAATACTCGGTAATCTAAATATGGGAATGGAAACCTTGGACCTGCAATGCCTACATCAATGCCATCCGGCGTTTTCTAGTGAATAATGGTTTCTATGAGTGACAGGTCAAGTGTGGCGTCACTCCACCATATTTCGCTACCAAGAGTATTTTTAAATTTATTTGTGAAATTTGTCCTTTTAGTGATACTGTCTCTCGGGACAAGGAATAGTGGGATTTCTTCGCCAATAGTAAGTGATGTAGGAGCACAGAAAAGAGAACAAGCACTAAATATTCTTCAATAAAAAGCTCTATACATAACTCTGCATAGCTGTGAGTTTTTAATTTATAGTAATTAAGATTGTGACTGTGGGAAAAGTCGAATTTGCAGCTGCATGTCCGCTTAATATCTGAAATATATTCGGGCTTTATATCAGTTAATATTATGATGGAAAGCTTCCTTGTACCTGCTTTAACTGTTTGGTGTTGACTTTTCTGAAGCGGCACTCTGGAAGAGATGTCTGTTGTAAGAAACACAGGTCACTTTCAGTTGGGTTTTGTTTCGCAATAAAAAAACAAGATGTCTCATCTACAACTCCTGCTCGAATAATAATAATTTTTATGATCGAGAGACTTACGAGAAGAGCTTTCAGCAATTTTAGTCTTTGCTTTAGCGACCGTAATGGTTTCTGAGGAAAAAGTGAATAATAGGTCCTGACACATTGGTTGCTCTACCGTGGTGAAATGGGCGCTAAGCGAAGTTGTGACCGACGAAAACATCAAAAAACAAAAAAAAAAAAAAAAAAAAAAAAAAAAAAAAAAAAAAAAAAAAAAAAAAAAAAAAATTATGATTCGAAGCAGAGTTTGAAGGTGTTCAATACTAATAAATCCATGTTTTTGCATCGATATGTGACAACGGATGAAAAATGGCTGCATCATTTCATTGCGAAGTCAACTCGACAGTCATCCAAGTAGACTGCGCAAAATGAACACGCTGCAAAGCCTGGAAAACCCACAAGAGTCGGCTGGTAAGATTATGGTATATGTAGTTTGTACCTGGAAAAAGGAAGGACCAACAACAACCACATAGTTTTATAAGACAAATGGTCACGTTTGAATAAAAGGAAAGTGTTGTATCACCAAGCCAATGCACCATCTCAGAATTCAGTGTCGGTGTCAAAAATCCCTGAATTAAGCATCGAAACATCAACAGTACTCTCTAGAACTGACCCCCAGCGACTATTTCTGGTTCTCAGATCTCATACAGGTACATATGCTTGTTGAAAAGAAATTTTCGTCGAATGAAAAGTTGATCGCTAAAACTGCTGCCAATTTTGAAGTAAAGCACAAAGCGTACTACAGAAATGATATTGAAAAGTTGAAGGATTGTTTTAATCAGGGCATAACTCTTGAAGGCAATAATGTTGACTAAAAAAACAATTTTGCCAAAAAAGTGTCTTATTATGATTTACCGCGCACTAAACTCAATTAAACTGTTAAAAATAGTGAACACAGCTGCAAGCATCAATAATTTTAATATTTTATTTATTAGCCACATATTGGCCCTTGGCTTTCCCACGTCTCTTTTTATCACCCAGTATAAACCGTTCATTGAAACGCTTTTTCCCAGTAGGTTAGATGACATTTGATGAACTTATTTCGGTTTCCAATGAACGGTATATATTCCACACTTATCTGCCAGCCTTCAAGAAGCAAACAAAAAAAAAAACAAAAGCCGTGAGGTATTTGGCCAAATATTTTCCCACCTAATTGAAAGGGTGGCGAAATTGATTTCTCCTTAACGCGAAAATAAACAAAGGAATTGCAGACACCCGCATACATCTACCTTGGCGAATATCTCTATGAGTAGTCAGTGGGCTGTCAGCGGCGAGCAGCCAATTTGCCAACTGATTAATGCGAATCTATCATTTGCCCGAAGGCGCACATTTGACCCTTGAACAATATCCAATTTGACCCCGAATAGCCGCCGTACACTTGCGCTTGCCGCATATGCACTAGCCGGCAACTGGCAACTGGCAACTGTAGACAGCAACAGCAACAATAACAACAAACAATGGCATGAACGTGCGAACACGCCTTCTTTCAACACTTACCACTTACCACTTGCAACTTGCAACTGGCAAGCAGTAAGCGATTGCCCGCCACCCAACGTATTGGTGCAACGTACCACATATACAGTAATGAACGTATGTACGTACATATGTAGCAAAGTGTGTGCGTGTGTGTATGTACTTAGGTGCTGGCAGTGGTGAACGATGCGATTCGTGCGCTGGCGCAACGTGCAACGGCCAGCCGGAGTGCGCAAATATTTACAACAAGATCATCTTGACAACTGCGGCTTGCAACATGCCACAACAAATGCCGCAGTGAGCACCGTGGCCGACATTACCGCCCGCCGCCGCCGCCGCAACGGTAACTGCGAGTTAGTTGCGCGCGCATGCGCTGCCTTTGCCTCGATTCCGCGCTTTTTTGATGCGGCAGCGGCGCACGCGTGCACTGCTCAATTTCAAAGGCTAATAAAATTTAATTGGAAACTTCATCACGGGTGCGAAAATTCACACTTAACTGCCTATCCGCCTGCCCGGCCGCTGGTACGAACTGTCTGCCTGCCTGCCGCCGCGTGGTTACCTTCCGGCGTGAAGTGAACTCGTGTGTTGCATTGCAACATGGGATTCGGCATCGTCAAATTGGCAAATCCATAGCCAGCAGAAGCGTAGATTGTCCCAGTCACCGCTTTGGCTGCTGGCCGGCAGCTCGCCTCAACATGTGCGGACGGACAGATCAACTGTTTCTGATATAAAATATAGCCATCCACTCGCTGGCTTACTCCCTCGCCCGTCCGCATGCACATCGCAACGTCCAACGCGGTTATGGTGGCAGACGTTGCACACCTGATTCATTCCCCAAGTGGTTCTCGATACCAAACTAACTTACTGCATTTCGTCCAACTTGGTCGCAACTGTCGCTGTCACGTCGCGCAAATCCCGATACCGACGTTCCATAATTGCTCAACTGCGACGGCGACAAAGCGACTATGGATTGCGCAAGTTGACTGCGTGGCAATGCTCCAGCATCTATCTGTGCGCCATGCTTGGATCATGGCAGATTTCACTAAGCACTTATGCAAGCAGGTATTCTCATATTTGCACTGGCTTCGCCGTTCCGCGTTCGGCCAGACGTTGTGTGCTCATTTTCATTGCCATTAAAATTGCGAAAAGTCCAAGCGCTCATTGGCGCGGTCGCCTGATTTTGTCCGTCGCCAGCTTGCACATCATAAACTTAGCTTGATTTACAATGCAATGTAATCACTTCCTCGCTGTCTGCCGAGTACGGCACGGCGCTGATGAGCTCTAATCAGATCAGTGGCAGCCACTGTTGCATGTTACGATGAAATTACGCCAATCAGACGTTGCTGTCTGCATATTTAAGCTATGCCTTTGCTCATGTTAAATTTAACTTGGGTTCTTTGCTGCTGAGTGCTGAGATCTTAACGTTGCTGTATGTCGACAGTAGGATGTAATATACGAGCTGCAGAGATCAACGATCGGTAGCGAAGATCTTTGTTGTAATGACGAAAATTTCGAAGGCGTCTGACCGATACTGGAGGCAAACTGTTCACTCAAGGCTTGGACAAATCTTGCACTGTTGGTTTGTTCATCTGAAGAATTGACCTGTGGCTATGGATTCCAACTCCTCTTTGTGAGTAAGAAAACACAATAGATGATTTTTTATATTCTATATACATACAGATATGTCGAAAGTCCAATATCTAATATCGGTAGAATCATTTTGAAATTATTTAAAAGCTGGTGCAGTCCTGAAGAGTTTCTGGAGATCGTGAGTTTAGAATTAGTTGCTGACTTGTCTTTCGACAAATAAAAATAATATTAATTTTTCTTCGGCTAACGACAACAAAGTCTTTTAACCGGACTTTTATAAACCATTGCCTGCAGTTTGGTGGATGGTATTGAATATTATGATAATACCAATAAATAAACCTGAGAAACAAACAAAACTGAAACTCTAATTATTTAAGTGAATGCTAGAAAAGAATTGATTTCAGTATGCCCTATTTAATGGCACTTGAAGACCAAATAGACTAGGCTAACGATTGAGAGTTGTGTTTGCAGAACTCGAACTCCACCAGTTATGGGAAAGCCTGATTACCTTTAAGTAGTACTCTAACTATCCAAGCGAGTAAGCCAATAATCATTCTGCCATGATCCTCCTAGTTCAACAGTACAAAGATATGTCGGTTATTCACTATTTTGGTAACGCAAACAATTGGTAGAACTGCGGTAGTAGGCTAGAATGTCTGACCAATCAATAATTCTTACTTTGTAAATCTTAATTTATTTTGTGGTGAACGATCTAACTTCCTAATCGATCTGATCTTCTATGTGATTTGATGTTAAAAAAAGTGCTCGAAGCAATATGCAAACAAAACGGCGTCTTAAGCTTAGTACTTTTAGTTCTCTTAGCGAATCGGAGGTATGCAAGAGTATTGGAGGTACCAAGAGTATTGGTGCTGCTTAAAATTAGGCGCTGCTTTCGAGCTATGAGACCTTTGGGTTATTTTCTTGAACTAAATTGATTCCAAAAGTATTCCTAGAACTCACAGTACTCATTTGAGCAATTCACAGTTCACAAAACATGGAGTTCTACACATTTCCGCATACATTTTTCTCGCCGAAACTCAATATTTCAAAATAAGTTGTTTTCGTGCACGTCTCAGGGCTTATTGAAAGAAATATTGAGTTATTCGGGCTCTGTTGTCATATGTTGTTCCGTGAGATAAGGAAATTCGAAATAAACTGGTCTTAATTCTTAGACTTGCCAACACGACTTGTTGCTTTATTTACCAATGCGATGAACTGAATTTTCGTTAGAAGTCTTACTAAAGAATACTAAATTCAGCATTTCAGGGGTCATTACTTCTTTTTCATCAGCTTCTAATGAATCTCACATTAAGTGAAATATTTTCAGGTCGAAGATCAAGATATAATATTATTTAAAGAATTGCTTTTCCGAAGCTATGTAATTTTGGATAACTTGTGGATTCCCTCTAAACAAAATAAAAAAATTAACCGGCTTGGCGACCAAGAATTAAACAAGCCAGGTTTTGCAACTATACTCTGATACCAACCGTATGCCAGTGAGGTGTTCTGCATTTTCCTGAAAAAAGAGGCAAGGTCTGGGCTATGAAATCTTCAAGGCAAAAATACGCAGCCGCTGTTGTTTTAATCAGTCTAACCGGACGAGTGTTGTCGTGATGAAAAATTATTGTCTGTTTGCGATTTCCGGAGATTTTTCGCCCAGCGCAGGGTTCAGTTTGATGTATTGTTTCCTAATACAGAACAATATCCTGGCGTCATGGATATTCGGCTTTTGCGTTTATTTGGTTTAGGGTTGGCACAATGAATCCATTTTTCATTACAAAACACAATTCGTTGCAAACACGACTTCTTTCCGGAGAGTTTCTAAAATAAAATCGTCTTTACACTTCTCTTGGCTTCAATTCATAGTCATGAAATTTCCTTCCTTTTGCAAGTGACCGGCTGCTTTTAAACGTTTTAAAATTGCTGCTTGAGTGACTCGCAAAAGCTTTTAACAGCTCTCCTTGCATTTGGCAACCATCTTCAGCGAGTAATACTTCCATTTTCTCATCTTCAAACTTGTTTGACTGGCCAAAATGTTCTTCGTCTTCCGAGCCGAAATCACCACTTTAAAATCGTGCAAACCCATTTGCTGGTCATTCTCTCAGCAAAGCATGTTACCAAGATGCTATTAACAAAATAGGATGACTTATGGCTGAGGTTTTCTTCATGTTAAAATAATGAAGAAGAACGAATGTTTTCAAGTTTTGTCTCTTGAATATTCTGCTAGATAATTTAGAATAGCTAACTAGCCCTCCGCTGTTGAATACAGTTTTCTAGGGCGCTGCAATTATTGGAATTTTTAATGTTATTTGAGGCTCTAGAAGAGTTCAACTTAATAAATACTTACTTTGTTACCCGATATTCGGGAAATGGACTTGGGTGAACTCTATGCCATCTAGATCGATCTGTCATTTTTAGTCGTGATCTATTTGTTAAAATTTTTATTGAAACTTCCTATTCGGGTCCATGATGCCTGTGCTCCTGTAGGGTTAACCGTTTGAAGTTGAATTATTTTTCTCAAAACTGGAGACTCGGATGCACCTCAACCTCACTAGATAGCACTGCCATGCCATACTGCTTCTGTCATAGTTGAGATTTTTCTGAGACAAATTTCAATCTGCCATTTTGGCGATGCCAAATTCCCAATTTTTTGAAGGGATAAAAAAAAGTTCTGGTGTTATGTAAGGAAACCGATAATGATTCTGAGCACTTAGTCGAAAACTAGCAGGTCTTATGGGTAGTAATTCTATATTTAGTATCTTAGAACATACATAAGTAGTTTCTAAGGCGCGGCAATTCCATTAAGATCTTGTAGTTTCCCAACCACGCTGCTCTCATTTGATTGATATTTCTCATCACATACACTTACATACATACATTTTACACGCAAACATAAGCTAGTAGCTTCCCAGAAAGCATACACACAAACCCACACAATGTGGATCGTTCGATTCGCACAACTTGCGCCTTGCAGCGCTAACAAATGCAGTGAAAAGAATTTATTGTTTTCACAAGAAGCATGCGGAAATTCTTGAAACTGTGCAACTGTTATGTATTGCAAATAGTATGAGCGCGACCAGAGGCATGAAACACCCATAGTTGGTGCCAAAGAAAGAGAAAATTTTCCACTGGAGCCAAAGTGACTGTCTAGACTGCGCTGCGTTTGAGGCCGTTTTGGTGGCTCGGGGCTAGGCCAAAATGCCGCTTAGCGCTTAACACGGCATAACATAGCGTGGCATGGATGCGTATCATTTCGCCATATCAGCAGCGCGATGGCCGTGGCAACGTAAATCGCTATCTAAAACTTACCACATATACCTACATACAATACAAATGGACATATTTATGTATTTGTGGCAAAGATGCTGCGCCTCGATACAAAATGCACATGCAACAGCAAAACAGATCTATAGACGGACATATAGTACTCGTACATGTATATGCGTTTAGTATGTGAGAATATTTGATGTGCGCCTGCAACGGTCGTAGTATGTGCACTTAAGTAGTCGCAATGCCAACTGCATTAGCTCCCCTGGCGATTCTTAATTTTAGGGAAAAATGCTGCTTTGCGGTCGCGTCCGTTTTTGGGGCCAAGTGGTCATATGGTCATCGGCGTCAACATCAGCAGCAACGGTAAGTAGATACATATATTATAAACTGCTTTTGTTGTTGYTGTTGCTGTTGTTGTTTGATAACAGTATGGCTTACAAAGTACGTCTGCCTATTTAGCCTAGTCTTCGCAAAAGTTGGCGCGGAAGTACTCCAGCATAGTGGAAAATAATGAGAAGTGCATTAGGCAAATGAAAAACATACTCATGCACACTTATATACAGGGTGATTCTTGCAGCGCTATTACAGTTGGATATAAGAAAAGTTAACTTACGTGATCGTCGATAGACTTTGTTCAGAGTATTGGCATCGTTATTCTCTTTTGTACCGAAATATACACAAGACCTCATTTAGGCCATTGTGGAACATTTAGAGTGGCCAACTAGTCGATGTTGATCGGTCTGTCCTGCAATCGAAAGCAAGGACTTGTAAGAGTTCCCTGCTATCCAGATCGGTCTGTACTTCATAGTCGGTCGAGTTTTTATTAGACATTGCTCTTCGGATTAACAATACCGTGTCTTTAAGGGCGTTTAAATAATAATGATTTACTTTTTCATTGAAAATGGTAGAAATGAACTTGGAAGAACTCTTTGTCATCCAGATCAGCCTGTTCTTTTTAGTCATGGTCTATTTGGTCGAACTTTTATTGGAATTTCCTATTCAAGTTAACGATACCGAGTCTCCAGTAGAGTTTACACAAAAAAAAAAAAAAAATAATAATAATAATTTGTTTGCTTGTAACTGGAAAAATGGACTTGGACGAGTTCTTATCTAACTAGATTGATGAGTACTTTATATATTTTCTATCTAGATTAATCAGTCTTTTATATTCGTGGTCTACTTGTCCAATTTTTTATGGAATTACATATTCGGGTCAATGACACTGAGGCTTCAGCATAAGTTAACCGCTACAATACTTAGATAAACCTTAAACTAGAGTGTACCCCCATGTCATTACGCCTCTGTCACATTTGACAGTTTCCCGTGACAAATTCCAATTTGCTGTTTTGGTGCTGCCGATTTCCTACTTCGGAGCGCGAATTTTACGTCGTTAGACTATTTTAAGAGATAACAAAAAATATGATGTTAGTTAAGGAAACCGGTAATGGTTCTGCCCACTTAGTCGAAATCTAGAAAGTAATTTCTGTAGTAATTGTATATTCAGTCTTGTCAGAACTAAGAAATCACGCGCCAAAGGACTGTGATATTCTTTAAATCTCGAATAAAAAATAACTGTCTGCTTTTTTCAAGACCGCACTGCACGTAACACCCTGTAAATACGCATTTATATAAACCACTATATTGCATGCGTGTTTGCATGAATGAAGTGTCCACAGATATGACCATTACCACAACAGGTATGGCTTGGAAAAACAAGTCCGAACTTGGTGAAGATGAACGGCAGGTGTGCCTCGTAAAGTCAACGCCAACGCAAAAATGGCTTACAGCAACATGAACATACTCGTACGTATAGGTAGACATGTTATTGGGCGTGACGAAGATTTTGTCATTGCTCGTGTACCGTTATCCATGCATTGCGTGTCCACTAAACGGGCCACACACCCGGCGACGACTGGACGTAATGGATGTCGACGTCTGCGGAGAGTGAGCACGTGTAAAGTGGCATGTAGTTGGCTACACACTCGTATTTTCCATTTACAATAACAACAGCAAATAACATGCCATACTCGTTGGCTTGTTGGAAACTCTGCATAAATTAATATTGTTGCAGCAGACACCGTGATACGTAGTGGTTTGTGCCACTAACAGGTGTTGTTGTCGAGATCTTCAAATTATGGGCCGCGTATCACGATGTTGTGTTGAATCAGATCAGGTGGAACTGGTGTTAGAATGCAAGAATCTTGCGGAATATTTGCGGATTTTTGTGAGGGTAATAATATAATATAGTATTGTAATAATTTTTTTGCTATGTCGGCCTGAAGAAATAAGGTTTTTTTTAGCTTCAAGTCTTTTCAGGAAAAGCAGCAGGCGCTAAAACTTCATGAGGAATTGTTTGCCGTAAAAAAAGTATAAAAATGACATTTAGGCAGTGTTATAAGTATTAGCCTTGTCTTGTGCTTAATATTCCTGTAATAAACTTCCTTCTTTGGACCAATGAAAAGAAAGGAAAGACTGGAAAAGATATATGAGTATATCGTCCCTTTGGTTTCAAAGATTAAGTTAGTTTATATTCATTGAGCTGAGAACTCAAAGACCATTTTAAATTCTATCAGGTTTCGAAAGTTGTATCTAGTCATTCCAATAAAAGACTCGAAGCTCAATGTACATGGACTTAAACTTTTGAAGTTATGTATTAGACATAAAGATTGTTTGATGTTCTCAGAACAAAGTCCTCGAAACAGAAACTTAAGTTGGTATATGCACTAATAGTAACCCGTAATGTCTCTCATTATCGTCTCGAAGATTTTGTGATGTTTGCTTGCCGAAATTTACTTATACTCCTTTTATCCTAATCGTTCCCAATCTGGCTCATTCCTTCGGAAATATATATGTTTATACTCATAAATCTTCCAAATATTTTTCTACTAAGGAAAATGATTTCGAGCGCTCGCGTACTCGATTGGTTCATCAAGCTCACGGTGTACCCTGATACTCTCAATAACTTAGGTTAGACTGGTAGGCTTGTAAGCCAGGTATAAACGTAAGATTGAACTTTTTAACATTCTAAAGGCGTTCCAAATATGTTGTGATGTCTGTCATCATTTCTTCTTCGTATACACCTCTTATGCAATTATAGCCGAGTTTACAACCGCCAGTAGCTCTTTGGTTACGGTTTAGAGTTCAGAAGACATCGGACCCGAATCAACTCGCAGCCGTACAGAGAATCAGTTAGCACGCTTGAAAGTAATGTTTTTTATGTGTGAACGCCAGGAATATTGTATGCCGATTTTCAAACCTTATTCAACCTTCCGAAGGCAGCGCGATTTTCGGATATCCTATGTGTATATATCCGATCGGGTATGTGATAACCACAATTTTTATGCTAACCCAGCTTCAATTTCAGCATCGCATCGCAAAAACGCATCGACTTCTTCGAATGGCTTGCCGGCGTTCTGGGAGGTAGACGTCTCAGTTGTATTGATGGACATTATTTTTGGCTTTGTATTGGTACAAAATTTGATGAAAATAATAAACTAAAGATAGATTGGAAATTTAGTTGGTGTCAGTAAACTAAAACTCAGCTCAGCGATCTATTACTAAGAAAGGGAGGATCTGTAAGGTTGGATCCAAATAATTCAGAATAGTTAGCACAGAAACTAAAAACATATTGGAACTGAAGTTTCAATTCTGCTCATCAATCCATTACGGAGATAGGGAAGTAAGGGAGCACGTTTTCACTTTAAAATGGAGGCTCTTGAACTAATGGTTTTCCTTGCAAATCTTTTATTTCAGACATTCTGACAGATTTTTCAAAAATATTAATAAGATCTTACAACTAAGGTGCTTTAAGCTTGATATCTCGAGACAAAAATAGTTAGCAGGTTTTGCTCTTTGTGAATCCAGTTATCAAGCTCAAACATTTTCCATAATTAATGCGGGGTAARGAAGAAGAAGAATGCGGATAATCGTCCGACCAAAGCATGTTGTACGTTTTGCCCCAAGCAACATTAATAAAGAGTGGATATATTTTCAGGTACATATGTGTAAATCTATCCGAAAGTACGCCATATTTTCCCGTACACAAATGGTCAAATTATTTCCTTTTCCGAACTTAAACTGCATTTTCATTCAACTCTCAAGCTCGTATCATTTGTCGAGCTACCCTTCGCTTTTACGCGAACACAAACACATATACATAAGTGCATTTATGTGTATGCGTGTGTGTAAGCCTATGCATTTCTTATTGTTCCTGCCACGTCGACTGAGAGGCAAAGCATTCATGCGCACCGAAAGGATTTCTTGTAATTTAGCGAAACATCATCATGGCAAAGCGATAGCAGGAAACAAACAACAGCAAAAAAAAAAAAAAAAAAAAAATAGCGAAAAAATAAAATAAAATGGGAATATTTTGGGCTTTTGCTGCCTGCATTTACGCGTCACTGCAATTCAACGGTCCACGTAGACTTCGGTTTTGTGCGCCGACAATCTTGCCTGTGCTCACAGAGTTTCCTTCGGCGCTTGCATTTAAAGCTCATCACACTTTTTATGTATTTTCAAAATCTCTTTTCAATTTCTTTGTTTCAGTTGGCATTTGTGGAGTTTTGCTTCAAGCGGGAACCGTTATATAGACTTGTTAAAATGTGCCAAAGGGTAAAATGGCCTTGTTCGGGTAATGGTGTTTGTTGAAAGGTGAAACCATGAATATAGATATGAGTTTATGTACCAAGCTGTATAGAGCTATCCTGATATTTATCTGCTTGTTTGTCTGTCAGTCTTTTGGTCTTCTGACTGTGCAATGAAAATTATATTTCACCATCATCGGGAATTTTTATTCAGAGATCTGGAAATTTAATCCGAATTAAACTTTACATCGTGTTGTATCGTTCCACCCGATTTGTCGGTTATATTTCGCTAAAGAGCTTCACTTTTAGATTATAAGCTCTTCTCATATTTATCCGTTGCAAGTATCATGTACTTTATTCTCTGAATCTGCCCACATATCATGTTCTTCTAACCATGTCAAGGTTATTCTCCGCGAATCCACAATGTTTTCGTTCGATCATATTACAGAGTTGCTCATAACCTAAAATCTGATTAAATTCCCCGGAGTTTTACAGTTCCTCTTTTCGTGGAGATAATATTTTTGACGGGAATCTTACGTATGGTTGGTTGGTTGAAAAGGAAAGAACACGAACTTCATATCGCATGTGGCCGTACTTAGGCCTTCATTAGGCTCATTGGCTGGCTCAGAAAGAAGAAGTGAATTTGATAAAATACACGACTTTTGCTAAACCTTATTTATTTTAAGTTGGAAGTTGTGGAAGATCTTTCGTCTCTTTCGGCTGAAGGTTGGACATTCCAAAAGTAATGTGAAGCTACTTAAAATTTTTTTTTTTTTCAATTTGATTCTTGGAGGTAGGTGTTCAGTGATGATGTAGAAGCTTTATGATTTGCTCACCACCAACAATACTCCAAAGTACTTCTGCATCGGACATACCTGATGTTCCCATACTGATGGTTTCTTCGAGGCTCCATTGGCTCCATTGCTCCTTCAAGCAAAGCAAAAAGTTGAATGGTCAAGGGTAGCTGAAGTCTAACGTGAACTACACAATATTTTGAAATTTTAGGTTAGCCTTGAAGAGGTTTCTAGAATACTACTAATCCAGGGACGATCTAATTGAATGTGTTGTCTTCGAAGCTAGTTCGACTTGTCGTTTCAGGCTTTTTGTTAATAGGAGTTTAACGTTATACTTTACTGCCCAGTCCTACCGTTTTCTAGATTTCTATCCTATTTAGAGGCACGACTCTGCGTCCCCGGTACCCGCAGCTTGATTACTGGCAGTTCAATCTATATTATGTTCACGCCGTTTGGCAAAAGATGGTGTAACTTGTTTATTAAACCATTGTCCCAATATTTAAACTTAAACAACAATAATTTTATTCCACTCAAATATGTCGAACTTTGTGCTAGAAAAGAAGACTTTCGGGAAGTTCTTCATCATTATTTTAACATGAAGACACCCTATTTTTTTGGAAGACTATGATGGATATGTTCTAACAGAGTGGACGAACCAAAAGTGGTTTCTACAATGGAAAATATGTGATTTTCGAATGGATGATGAAAAACTCCCTGGGTGGCAATACGGTTTGAAGCTCAGGAAGCATTACTCGGTGAAGATTTTTGCCAAACATTGGAAGGACTCACAGAAATCTCGGGAACAACTCAAGCAGCTCTTTTAAAAGGTTTAACGTCAGCCGAGTACATTCAACAGCAAGGGGGTTGATTGATATATGAGTTGAAGTAAATCGACGTCATATTGCAGGACCGGCTTAAAAGAATTTAGAATACAGCGATTTGGAAATTTTAAATTACTTAACTTAGCACGTTTGCAGTAGTCGTTATCAAAAGTGGGGTCTAGTCTTCAAACGGATGTTCTTTGGCTACCAAGGGGATACTTGATCTAAGACCGGAAGTCGTGAGCTAGCCAAGTGAAATTCATTCAGAAAACTTTCCTCACCTGGGTGAACTTCTAAACATGGCGCCTCGTTATAGCCATGAACCTGCCTCAACTATTATTTGTTCCGGTCGACGCAGAACGTCCTCACTGAAATACGGTTCACATCAGAACAGGGTATCAAATTTGGGTTGATTTTAGTATTATTTATTTTGATGGATCTATATTTTTCACTAGGTGATAAGGACCATATATATGTGAGAGGATTTCCGAGCCACTGGTTGACTTTGTATCGAAAATTTTCGTTAATATGTCGCGGTCTTAGAAAACTCTAGACTGGGTAGGATCAGCGCTGTGCGACTCGGTTGAAATCACAGTTAGAATACGTTCACTACTTTCTTAGTTCTAGAAAATTGTCGATCTCAGAGTTTTACTAAAGAATTTCATAACTGTATCTGTATACTTATATATTAGCGCCATTTTAATAACAGGGAACGAAAAAACGGGAATACCGCATAGGGGCGAAATATTCTACGGACCATTCTGCCGTTCCCACGACAGTCGGGTCTACGAAAACCGGAACGGACCCGGATTTTTATCCGGCCAAGGACTGTCAACTCGGCAGAATTCTGCCGTTACAACAACAACAACAACAACAACAACGGACCATTCTGTACAACTTTGCCCAAGAGAATATGAGTCGAAGATCGGTTTAGGATCAGCGTTCTTTTAGTTGAAGTTTGTCTTTTCGGGGTATCTCAAGTATTGAGATATCCGAAAGGAATTGAATACCTAGGTGCATTTTAATATTCTGCCGAGTTGACAGTCCTTGGTAGGATAAAAATGTCGATCCGTTCCGGTTACGTAGACCCGACTGTTGTGACAACGGCTTTTGTCGTTGTATTTTCCATCACAATATCAATCCACATTCCATCAGCCAGATCGGATAAACACCATACAACCGATTATTCAGATTTTTTCAAAAGCAATTAAGAGCGCAATTTCTATTAAATTCCAATCGCACTTAGACCACCTTACTTCCATAACTTTTTGTTTTTGGTTTACGCAGGCATTCCTACAACAAAGCGGGCGTGTGTGTAGTGAGTTCCACGTCATTGAGCCTAAAGCATGCATCCTGCGGCAACAGCGCTCCCCTCTGCCTGCCCTAGACTGCCATTATACAGCCTATTGCTGCACTCGTACCCTTTCACCAGCACTTTTGTTTTACTTAGTATGGGACTCATTACTCGCAGCCGCCGTCCGCCGTCCGCCCGCTCGACCTTCAATTTTTTCCCGCCAGCATATCATAAAGTCACTGCAGCGGCCATTTTATTCGGCACACACACACACACACACACTTATGCATTCCACTTGAGACGTTCCTTTGTTTTATTGCTTTATGGCATTGCAACGCCGGCAGCTGCATGCAACGACGATTGGATGGGGTAACGGCGGTTCGCATCCCGAGCCAGTCTCAATATGCACCCATTGAGGCGAGGCAAGGCGAGGCGGGCACTGGCAATGCATTGCTGACGCGTTTACCGCAATTTCTCAGGCACACTCCAGCGAGGCTCGACAGCGGGAGCGCGGCGCTGCAAAAGTTGAATATTCAACATGAATAGCAAAATGCAAAAAGGATTGCTGAGAGTTTATTAAAATTTATCAAAAAGTGATTTTGAACGTTTGCCGCTTGACTTCCATTGCCAAACACAAACACAAACAAACGACAAAAAGCATGCAACAAAAAACAACAACTGCAACAAAAACCGCCTTCAGCGCGCCCAAATGCGGATATGTTATGTCGTTGTTGTTCTTGTTATTGTTGTTCCATTTGTTTTTATGTATTTATTCATTTCGTATTTTACAGAGATTTTTTATTATTTTATTTTTGTGTTTTTGTTGTTAGCTTTTTGTTTTTACTTCAAGTGTAAAATTAATTGCAGTGCAACTTTCGCGCCCCACTCATGCCACACCCCCTCGGCCGCATTTTGGTTTATGATTCGCAGCTTCATATTTCAGCACAATTATTCGCATGTCCTTGGCTCATGCATTCACTTACCACTCACACTTCAGCGCCGACATTCATGCCATTCATCGCTCACTCACTACCGCTCTCCCTGCTGCCGCTCACTCTCTCTCTACCTCCATTTGGCTCTAGGCCTGCTGCGTTCATATGGATTTAGTCAAAAGGATTTCAGTTCAGCGTTTTATTTGTTGCCATTGTTGTTGTTGCTGTGCTGCGCCGCATACAAAACAAACGCCTCGTTAGTCGTCTAAAGGCTTAAGTAAGATTAAAAATCTCGTCACTTGTGTTTTACACCTCTCTCTCTCGCGCTCCCTCTCTCGTGTCGTGTCGTCCCATCTCGTCTCGTCTATTCACGGCTGCTCGCCAAAATCGCACTTTGTAATTTCCCTCCAGGTTGTTTCGGCTCTTGTTTTGACAGATACTCGTACAACATCGCCGTCGGCATAAGCAAACAAGATTTTAATTGCGAAAAAAACTTTCGTTATCTGCCATGTGTTAAATGTTTTGTTAAGCTCAATCAGAATTTCGAATATTTATCTTTGTAGTGAGACAGAAATCTTTGTGAATATTTTATTTTAGAGGGAGCGTAGCAAGCCGATGTCATTATTCGAATAAAAAATACCAGTAATCCTTGTACATCGATGGGTCTGAGAATAGTACTTCTAAAGGTTATAGTAGTGGGTGATCCAAGTAGAGGTATTATTTTCAAGACTTCGTGTCAAACTGTGAAATGACTTCCGTTGAGCATCAGCTGGTTATTGCACCAATGTTTTCCCCTCCATAGTAGTTCAAAAGCAAGGAGAATGCTGGGAAGAACTATTATAGGAATTTTTGCTAAAAGATCCTACCTGCACTTGAACTTCAGACTTAGGCATATTGAACTCCAGAAGATATCAGCCTCCGAAGAAAATCTATACCAGACCTTACTCCACATGGGCAGTATAATTCTAATGAACGTGGATTTATATGCGTCTCAGGATTTTCACCTCAGCAGCCATACTTTCCTCCAATTTAACGACTATCAAAGACTTGAAAGCTTAAATGACAGTTGTGAAAATTTGAGCTCGAAAGAACCACGGGTACAAAAGCTGTGCTGAAAAGTTCGTGAAATTTAGTTAGACTATGGTCACTTTAGAACTATATGTCAACCTATTGATAACGATAAATATAGTACGTGGCGGCAAGGAATGAATGAAGCTACTTTTTAATATTCTGTGCTGAGGTGAATCATATTCCCATGAGGAGATGTCTGGGCTATAAGGCAGGTGAGACAAAACTTCCAAACAGCTGTTTTGAAACTAGTTTTTAACCAGTCTTACAAGACGAGCTCGAGCTTTTTTATGAATAATAATTATTGGCTCATGTTTAATCGCAATTTGCGCTTGTTTTTCGGCAATCGATCGCTTAATAAAATTAATTCTATCGGCAGTGTTTGCCATTAATGTCATTACCACACGAATATACATAGTTATAAACCCTGTAGATGCCAGCCATCGAGAATCGGGAAGATTCTAGTATCCAAAAGGTAAAGCTTTGACGGACGTTCCTCCACATTGGGAGAGGTTTTACTTTAACCCCCACTCAAGCGCTCTCTCCTTGGAACTTTTCCTAAAAACCCTCAAAAACTTGAAACATATAAAGACATTTTATTTATGAAATTATTAACCAACTATGTAGAGCTTCTAATTTTGGAGTTCAAGAGAAAATTATTGCTATTAAACTTAGACTAAAAGGATCGTAAAACTAGATCAATTCTGATATTTGGCTTGAAAGGAAAATTGAAAAAAAATTTTATAGAAGCGAATCTTCAATACCTTCATTTAAGGAACTGTTTAAAAACTTGACGAGTTATAATATTAGATCCAAAATGAGTTCGAGCTATACAACTTTCTAGTAATACTAAAAATATTTTGTTTTCGAAGAAAGGTTTACTTTACTTTAATCTTAAACTTTTTTAATAACCAAAAACTTACAATGATTCCATATCACAACCATGAGAGTCTTTCTTAAAAATTCACATCCAACATCGAATCTTCAGTTTGGTAAGACTCTATGAGTTCTAACGCTGTTATCTTTAAAATCTGAAGACAATTTTACGTAAAATATGCTAAGTAGAACTATTATAGGAATGTTTGCTTTAAAGACGATACCTTCAGAGCTCAATAATATTCTACAATACTTTTAAGATGAGAACCAATTTGAGTTATTCAGGACTATTTATTAAGATATCATAGAACATTGAGCGAAGACACTCAAGGGCTGTTGTTGCATCCGCGGAAAACATCATTGAAGATAGCCGAGTTTACAGGAGTGCGCCAGTCGTTCTTCCTTTTCACTGTTTGGTGGCATTTGCAGATTCCAAGACTAGGTCCTTCTTCGCCTGGTCTTAACAATGGAATGCAGGTGTTCCTCTTTCTCTGCTTCCCTCAACGGGTACTACGTCCAATATTTTCAGAACTGGAGTGTTTCCATCCATTCATGACATGAACTAGCCAACGTAGCCGCTGTCTCATAGTTCCCTGAACTATGTCAATGGCGTCGCATATCTCATAAAGCTTATCGTTCCATCGACTGCGGTATTCGCTGTTGCAGATGAGCAAAGGACCATAAATCTTTCGCAGAACCTTTCTCTCGAAAACTCGCAACCATATAACAGGACGGGAAGAATGAGTGACTTATAGAGTTTGGTTTTTGTTCGTCGAGAGAGGACTTTACTTCTCAATTGAGTACTCAGTCCGATTTCCAGGCTGACATTGTTGGTGGTATTTATGCTGATTCTCAAATATACGAAACTATCTTCAACTTTAAAGTCATGAATATTAGCAGTGACGTGAAAGCCAAGTTTCGAGTGTGACGACTGTTTGTTTGATAACAGGAGATATTTCGTCTTGCTCTCGTTCACTGTCAGACCCAGAATTGAATTCAGATTCAGTTAAGAATCTTTTAAGTTCTTATTTGGTGCACATTTTTTCATTATCTTGTATTACGAATAGTATTTGGATGATTTGAGGTGTCAACATAGAGCTTCACAATGAGAGTTGTCGGGTTGGTTGGCGGCTGACTGGAAAGCTTGAGAATACTCTGCGGGCAAATGTGACATATGTTTCCTATATCAATAGTTATATCCAGATCCTCTAAACTAAAAAGTTTCTTTGGCCCAAACACAATGGGGGGAACACAAAACATCACAACAAAATTTATAGCAACGCAGATTTCTTCACAATAAAAATGCCAAATTTGTTGTTGTCACATTAAAAATATTTACACTTAAGTGTTAAGACAACACTACCAAGCACTTGAAACCGCAATGGTTTCTGAATAAATATTTAAAAGCTCTACTATTCCCTTATTGGCCCACTTGCTGGTACTTATAACACCATAAATACTTAGTACTTGTATTATATATACATTTATGTGTGTGTGTGTGTGCAAAGTTTTGATTGCAAGTGAAAAGCGAGCGAGCACAAAAGCTACTTTCCAAGTTCTTTGCTTTTCTTTTGAAGTTTCTACTTTTTCATATAGTTGCTTTTTTTTATTATTATTATGAACATGAGCATTTCTTAGCGGCGCGACACTTGATACGAACACTTTTCGTAAGCAGCGAGACTTCAAAGGAAACCATGAAGGAAATAGCGAAAACATTTCATAAACCCTTCACACTAGCGGCAAAATGCTTTGATACTTGCCTGCGTACATACCTCTGAGCCTATATGGGTATGGCTGCAAAGAAGACGCTAGTATGTTTGGTATGTGCGGCAGAATGTAAGTGCGTTCTACACATGATTTTACGTGTAAGTGTCCAATTCCATAAACATACTTACGTGTATCATACTTTTAATCTTAAACAGCGCGTAGACTCTTGAGGCCGCTTAGGGGTACATATGTATGTATGCACATGTGGTCATACTTGTGCCAAGGCGAACGCATAAATCCCTCGCAAGTTTACATAGCGCATATCAGATGCTCTCGTTCTACATAGAATAAGCTCAAAAATGCGACATGTGCGTGGTGAAAAGAGGTTTTCAAGTGTGAATCGTGCATTATTTTCAGAATATGCTGATATTTTTGATAAAAAATTGTTTTGAATTGTTTATTTTTTTTTTTAATAAATATTTTATATCATAACAGTTGGTGCTTCCACATTCAAGTTTAGAAAGCTGCTCTTCCCGTTTGCAAGTTGAAATTTCTAAAGAGTTTTAAAATCTCTCCAACTGTGAAGATATCCTTCATGTTTTTTTTTTCTTATAAATTTCAAAATTTCAAACCACGACCGTTGTTAAACTCAGTGCTCTCAGCAACGACAGAAAGTTGTCTCTGAGCAATAATATTAGGTTGTCATTAGTTGGCGCTGAGAGCGCGTAGTTCTAGTTCTATTCGTCGCATCGGGTTATGCTATACCTTTTTGGAAAGCTCATTTGACGCGCTAAGACGTGTTTGAGTGATTGTCGTTTCTTTTAAGTCTTCGTGAGTTACAGCGTCGCAAACATGGAACAAAATGAAGAGAAAATACGACATATTTTACAGTACTACTACGATAAAGACAAAAATGCDTCTCAAGCCGCCAATAAAATTTRTGCAGTTTATGGACCCGATACAGTTTYCATTTMMACYGCACAACGATGGTTTCAACRTTTTCGTTCTGGTGTAGRGGTGGTCGAAGATGCRCCACGCTCCGGAAGGCCTGTCGTCGAAAATTGCGATAAAATCGCTGAATTGGTCGAAAGAGACCGGCATAGTAGCAGCCGTAGCATCGGCCAAGAGCTGAGCCAATGAGTCATCAAATAAAGTATTATGAACATTGAAAAATGAAAAAAAAAAATTCAATAAAAATGCCGTAAGACTTTTTTGACAACCTATTATTATATAATGATTCTCCAGTTTATATATTCCTGGTATATATGTAGCTCATAACTCAAAGATTATTGTTTTTTTTTCCTCTCCACTTGGGTTTTCTCAACAAGACGACTCATTTTCGTACGAACTCCATTAATACAAAAAAATTAAGTGTTTCACTTTTCGATTAAAAAGGTTAGGTTAGATTAAAAGGTTGATCCAAAAACGTATCTCACTTGAGCAGCTGAACGCGTTGTTCCCATGTGATACCTCAATACCACTAAGTATAAATCGAAATTCCTAAGCAAAAACAGTGGCAACTATAATACTATTCAAGGATGTTTTTACTATGGCCTCTAATGCGTTTCCTGAGTGCACATCTACGTAGACAGCCAGGCAGTAATCAAGGTAGTAACCACGTATCGCATATCGGCTAGAAGCGTCTTGCGAAGCAGGGCAGCAGTGGAAAGTGTTGCCAAAGGCAAGCAACTTCATTTCTACTGGGTGCCAGGTCATAAAGGTATCGAGGGCAATGAAATAGTGACTGATATTGCCAAAAATGGTGTTCGGCTTACATCAGAAATCGTGATTGTCTAATGTTGGTAAAAAAAATCAAAAAACCGATGGAATGAGGAACCTGGGTGCAAAACTGGAAAAATCATCTGTAAAACGGTATATTGGAAGTACAAAAATTTTTATTGACACTCGATGGAAGAGATTGTACAATAACCTATGGCCTAAACGGTTATAAAAAGGTCTTTGTCTTGATCTTAATTGGTTAATTTGTATGGCAGCTATATGATACAATAGTACGATCTCAACAATTTGCTCGAAGACTATATCTTTTGATTAGTTAATCATTTGTGTCAAATTCCAGAAAGATATCTTGTAAAATTTCAAAGTTTTCCCCACATAAACATGCCTATAGTGGTCCGATATACACGATTCCGTCAAATGAGCTACTTCTTAAGAAGAAATATAATGTGTGGGTAAAATTTCACATCGATATCTCAAACATTGAGAGATTAGCTTCTTCGATATCTTATTTTAGACGGTAGAAACTTCATACTAAAACTAATATAATCTGTTCAGAGTTTAAGAAACTGCTAAGCGGTTTTACCAGGTAGGACGCAGATGTGGCTGGCTCTTCCCACCTCATCTTCCTCTACCCAACTTTGACAGGTACCGTTCGACAAAATTTCAGCCTTACCGTATATACGCCTATTGGACAATGACCAGTAAGAACATCTACGATAGTGGCAAGATAAATCTTTCTGAAAGCAAGTGGTACAGTCTGAACAAGGTCAAAATGATATCGCCATCCCATGGGATCTAGTTGTTGATACGTGAAGTTCAAGTCCAGAGCTGAAAAACTAAATGCACAAAACCGATATAACCGGAACAAGGTTGCCAAATATTACGCGTTTATTGGCTCTGAAATTTCCAGGGATTCTGCTATAACCAGGCACACAAACGAGTCTAATAAAGAAGTGACTTGATGTTATAGAAAATAAGAACAGATAGTCTTTCACTAACGTTGGGAATACAGTGAATGAGTTATTACCGATTGAATACAGTAGGTATATTCGAATATATTCACTTGGATTTCAATTCTTTAAAGAAGAAATCGTAAAGTTCGTAAGAGAACACTTCTCGGGTCGTATCCTTCGATGTACGTATTTATTTCTTAACATCAGTCAACACCAAGCTGTTTTCTTCAATTTCTCATTTAAAGTCGCGAGAAAAGTTATTATTGCGGTAACAGCAAATGTCGATATCACCAACATTTTGTGTTACTGCTTTATTTGTATGAAGACGGTTTACGAATCAATTTGAATACATTTCTTACATAATATAAATGGGGTTTTTTAGACATCTGGCTTTCAGGAAGAATTAAAAGGCCAATATAATTCTATGTTTTGGCTAATAATTTAGCTTTATTATAAAGATAAGGTTCAAATCAGGGATGCAACCAAAAGTGGGTTTCCTCGCTGAACAGATTTTTTTTGTGCAAATTGAGTTCGGTGAACATCACGTTTTAAGCCCATTCACCAAACTTGCGACGGATGGACACAGTTCTAATTGTTAAGCGGAATAGCGGTTTGACTCATTACCACTTCGGTATTCACATCGCTAAAACCTGTAAACACATACATATTTGTACTAAATATTGTAATTTTAAGCGGACTTTTCGAGGAATGTGCACACAGTCTTATCTAAATTAACATAAATCATTATGCATTTGTAGTGAAAGTAAAACATGGACTTAATACGTGGCATTAATGCTGTCGGCAAAAGCAGGAAAACCTATGAAGGACGATATGTCAACACACGTTAATGTCAAAATCGCACGCGAATAGACGCCAAAAACCTTTCACTTGAAAATGTCGTTAACAAAAATTGTCGCGACAAATGCCAAGTGCGCCATTTGAACAAATATCCGCACCCAAAGCCCGCACCAAGCAACACCTAACTCCTCAGCAGGCCAGCATATGCCGGACTTCAAGCCATGCAGCGCCTAAGCAAAGGAGAGTATGAAAGAAAGTGGAGTAAAGCACCCCGAACTCTGTAAATGCCACGCTTTGTGATTACGGCATGGCGGGAAGGGAGTGGATTATATTCTTTTAATTTCCATTGTTTACAACAAAGTCGGCAAAATGTGGAAAAAAGCGCAAGTCAGTTTAGATTTCAAAGCAAAAACAGGCACGAATAAATAAAGCAAATAAACCCAAAACAGAAATAAACAGGACAAATTAAGAAGTGGCGCGTTGTAATAGAGTTTGGCGCTGGGGACAAATCGCCTGCTGGAAGCCAAAGAAAAGCGAAAATGTCACAACGAAGTCGTAAAGACAACAGCACTGCGTTTTTATTTAGCGCAAAGCTAACATTCTTCCTCGGTCTCGGCTGTGAGGGTGAGTGACTGACCAACAGCGCCGCCAAGCATGCGAAATGGAAGCCCGTGCAAATGAGGCCGCCCGCTATGCTGACTAATGCAAGTTCCTGGAACGGAAAGTGAAACTTTCAATTTCACTTGTGAGAATATGCATACGACGTTCTAGACTGGCTGGTAGCCCGACATTTCTGGATGTAGCGGGGATATGTGAGCTTCGACTCGACTCGTAACTCTGTGGGTGTTGTCTACCGGTCGCGTTACAGCGCTTCAAATGCAACTAATTCTTGTCGTTCGCTTGATGTTAATGATATTAAATGAATTCTATATTAAAACCAATTGCTTATATTAATGTTATATATGGATAGACTTTTCTAAATCAATTTCAACTAATTTAAATTCCCGCAAGCAAACGCGTCACTTCCTTATTGTATGTACGATTAGTCTACATACTTGTACATTCTCGAACAGGGTGCTTCATGCAACGGTTTCTTTTCAACCTTATTTTTAAGATCCTAGTCCCGGTTTCTGGTTCTACGAGCTTATCCAAGTGACTTTCATCCGATATAATTGGTCATAACCTCGACTTAATATCATTTGCCTTCGTCCTGCTCACGGCCTTTACTATTAAAAACTTATACATGTGCCGTCCATCCAAAGTAATTCGAATGAACTTCGTTTCAACCTCACTTTTCACGGTCTCACTTAAAATTTCTGGTAACAAAAGTTTATTTCCGTAAATTCCAACCGAAGTAATTTAGAATAATCTTGCTTTAACCTAATTTTCCATCATTCCGGTCAAGGTTTCTAATACAGCAAGCTCACCCACGTCTCTTCCATTCGAGGAACTTCAAAATAACTTCGTTTAAAATTTACTTCCCACGGTTCGGTTGCGGTTTCTGGTAACAAGAGCTTATTCCCTCAGATTCCATCTGAGGTACTTGGTCATAGTCTCGTTTTAGACTCATTTTCCAAAACCATGGTCAACCCTGATATTAAAAGTTTATCAACACGACTTCTTTTCGAGATAATTGGACAAAACCTCATTCTCATGATAATGGTCATGATTTCTGGTACAACAAGCGTATCCACGTGCATTTCAACCGAGGTAATTCGCAATAACCTCACTTTTCCATAATTTTTGAAACTGTCGACCACAGTTTACTATGAGATGATCTAACTGACGTTACTATGAGATTATCTAATTGACCTCCAACCGAGGTAATTGCCCAGAACGTAGTTTTATCTTCAGTTTCCGTGATCCTGATCACGTTTTATGGAAACTCAAAATAACCTTATTTCAACCGCATTTAGACGGCTTCAGTAACAGTTTCTGGCACTACAAGCTTGTCTAATTGATTTATATTCGGAGTAGTTAGTACTACAGGCTTAACCACCAGACTTCCATTTGTGGTAATTTTCAAAACTCAATTTCTAAGACCTTGCCCATCCTTTTGGTTCTCAAGGAAATATTGCCCCATATTTGCTTTAAGACCCAAAAAAGTACAATGACGTTCAATCGGAGCTCACAGTTGAACATTTCATCTCAACAAGTGTGACTCTGATTATACATGAGCTTTGCTCTAAAGAAAGTCCCAGTTCCCATATTCAATTTTGGACTACAAAAAGTGTTATAAGTGGTCATAAAAGCTTATGATTGAGGGGTTAATGTATTCAGCTGAATTTTTAAAGAAACCTGTTCCATATCGACATAATTTGAGGACAAGTTGCCTTATTGATGACCGCTGTTGGAGTTCGGATGTCGGATGTCTGGAAACGAATTGTGAAGCGAAAACAGATACCATGATTTTCGTCGTTAATATTAAGTTATTAAAGGAGTTCCCTCCTCATTTATGAATCCTTTGTGGAAAATGTCGAGCTAAGCATGGCGTCCCCATATCAACCTCATACTTAAAATTAATCTGTTTACAACATATGAGTCGTCCAGAATGATGAACCTACTGCACTTTAGTAGCAGACCTACACAACTTATATATTTACAGTAAAAACCGACAATTCTTAAGCATTAAAATCGGAAACTATTTCGTGTAGATCACCCGTTAACTACAAATAAGTGGTGCCTATATATACACAGTACTAAGTCTACATGCATACGAAACACCGAACGACAATGCTTATCGTCTGTTGGCGTCACCTGATCATATCGCTCGAACGTGATAATTTTCCCAAATCGATATCCATTGACTACGTCTAGTCGTAACAACATTGTGAACAATACCAACAACACGCATTCAGTGAGTCCGTCAGCCGTGCGGTTCTCGCCTTTCACATTGTCGTTATTAATTTCCAATTCGCTGAGAACATGTGTGCTTGAGCCGTCTAACAGATGATAGCCGCAGAAATCCTTTCACTCGTGTCGCCACTGCGTTGTCTGTGCCACATCACGTTGCACATGCGACACTTCCTGCGGATGAACGCGCGGCGACAACAGCCACAAGCCATGTAATTGCCACATTATCCGCGTCATCGAAGCGTTCTTGCCAACACAGCCACACAGCCGCGCTGCGTTTATGGCGGATGGCCGCGCTTTCCGCGTATTGGTGCGGAGGTGCCAGATAAAAAGACATAAAAATCTAATTGCCAGCCAGGCTACATCAAATAGCACACGGCTTGATTGTATTTAATGGTAATGTGTCTGCTTGTGTTTGATCACATATATCCACATGCCTATGGGTATATGCGTAGCCGTGCCGCAGCGCCAAGCGGAAGTTGAGATCGAGCTGATAAGAAATATTTTATGAATAAATAAGTAAACAAACGTGCGCAGATTAAGATTATAAATACCTGTTTAGTTTGTTGTTGTTGGCAAGTCTACAGTTATAAATGTTTTATGAGAATTATTTTTGAATAATTAGCAAGGCAAGCAATTACGCCATGGCTCTTAGTTAAGATTCTAATATTTATTTAGGAAGCGAAGTCCAATACATAGCGGAACCTGAAGTACTTAATATATTTGAATGTAAATTTTTGTTACTAAAGAATAGTCCGGAATCTATCTTCACACAGGATTGAAAACTTGAGCTTTTGTTAAGTTCTCGAGCAGTCCAAACTCTGTTCGCAAGAGAGTGGGTACCAGTCATCAAGAGCTGGAGTTGTGCTCGAGCTGTCTCGCGAATCTAGAGTAGCCATGGTATAACTTCGTTCTGGATGTTGTATCAAATGAAACTCCTATCTGTCCAGAATCGACTTCGACATATGTCCTATATTCAATGAATCCCCGCATGACTCTGACTACTTGCATGCCAAATTGCAACCCCATTGTTTCGATTCCAACGAAGTTCCACATTTCCTGGGCCTCCACTGACAACTAACTGGAGCCTTGCCACCTAACAAAGTGTTGAGACCATCATTCACGAACCGCGCAGACTTCGAGGTATCATACAAAGGTTTACTTTGTAATATTATATCAGCCGTTATTTTCTCTAGAATAAAAGCTTGGTGTGTTAATCTACTCCCTAGAAAAACCTCAAGTGAAACTTAAGAGTCGTCCTCTACAGACTTATTCACGAACATCCGGAACTCACGATCTAGGAAATACCTTCGTGTCCTCCAACAGTTCAGGAGTTGTTATGGAGGTCCTATGGAAGGAATATAAATTTGATTTGATGATTGCGGCATCTTAATTCTTATCGGCTGTCGCTCGCTTCTGAAACACTGCTACCTTTTTTGTAAACCGCAGGCGGAATGTTGAACATAAGTCCTGAAAAGGACCCAAGACGTATCCTGTATACCTATAAAGCCTCGTAAAAATATACCAGACTGCACAGAGATGGAAAGAAAAGAGGGTGGAAAAGGAAATAAAAAAAACCGGAGGGTTTAATAGGGAAAAGGAAACAGAGCGGAAAAGCGAGAGATAAAGAGAGGGAGATGGATTAGCCGCCTTGGCGTGGCCTTTGCACGACCGAGGCTGAATAATTTCAGTGGTCTTACCTTCGGCAAACTAAACTAACCAGCTGTGTGAACAAATTTGTGGGAGACTCCGAGCGCTTTGTCGATTGTAATGGCCTTGTGATCCAGTATATAGGAGTTTTTAGGTACCACAACGGATCAGCGTTCTTAGCTGTCAAAGTGAGGCCCTATTATGATCAACCAACTTCTTATACAAACCTGACGTAACCTAACCTAATCTGTTCGCCAAATACTGCAATTCTAGAAATTTCAAGCAAATATAGTGGTGGTTTTCGTTTTTAGCTCTAGAGCGGTCAATAATGCTTTATGTAGGCCTTAAACTGGTTCTATAGTGTTTGTGTGGTTTCTTCTTTGTTATTGACGTAGACACCGCGAGCCAGTCATTCTACCATTTTGCTGTTTGGCGCCAATTGCAGATTCCAAGTGCAGCCAGGTCCTTCTTCACTTGATCTTTCCAATAGAGTGGATGTCTTTTTTTTCCTCTGCTTTCCCTGGCGGGTACGGTCGACATGACCAAGACAGAGTAGCCGCTGTTTCTCAATTCGCTGAACTAAGTCAATGTCGGCGTATATCTCGTAAAGCTCATCATTCCTTCGACTAAGGTATTCGCCGTTGCCATTGAGTAAAGAGCCCATAAATCGTCCGCAAAACCTTTCTCTAGAAAACTCGTAACGCTGACTCATCAGATGTTGTCGTCGTGGGACTGGGACTGGGATGATGAGTGCCTTGTAGAGTTTGGTCTTTGTTCGTGGAGAGAGGACTCTACTTTTCAATTACCTACTGAGTCCGAAGTAGCACCTATTAGCAAGAGTTATTCCGCGTTGGATTTTGTATGGTTTGGCAAAAAAAAAAAAAAAACTTGTTCCTCCGATCAGATAGAATCACCTGAAACTTCATACTTCACTTCACCAGGCACCAGGTCGAAACTACAGTCGCTTTGGACAAATTCTTTCGAAATTCTTCTAACCGCAAAACAGCTGCGTGCACGTTATGATGTCAAGCAGCTCTTCACAGTCCGCGCCGTACACATCTCAAGCGCCAATTAAAGGGCACCAGCGCGAAAACAATGTATTCATATGTAGTTATAGCGTTGCCAAGAGCCTACCTCCATCCACGTCGCGCTCCACATTGTGCCACGCGGTAGCTGAATGTGTCCGCGAAACGCTGCATTCAAGTGCATTTGAGTGGCTCTGGCGATAAAGTGCAATTAAGTTGTTAGTTCGCTTGCCAGTTTATCTGAGATGAAATACAAAAGGCAAATACGTAAATACGTGCAACAAAATATCATGAATTAAAATGTAGGCAAAATCATAAATTTATGTTTTTAGTAAACACTGCAACACACTGCAGCGCGGTGCAAAATGCAAATCAGGCAGCGCCAAGCCGCCGAACCGCCAAGCCGCCGACTGCCACTTGTCCATTTGCCACAGACATACCGATATTGTTGTTGTTGTATTATGGTCGCATGCGATTATTTGCTTCTGTTATTCACACGCGCTCAAGTGCCACAAAGGCGACGCGCGTCTGTGTGTGTGCGCGCGCGGTGGAAGTGGTCAAAAGAGTCTGCGCAATGTAATAGTGGCAGTCGTGCCAGATTGCATCAATTAAATAGTTTTATTTTTTCGTTTTGTTTTTACTTTGTTGTTGGATGAAATTTCATTTAAATTTCACGGTACTTATTCATTCAAAAACATTTGCATAAAATGAGATAATGGTGAAAAAGCAATAAATATTTTAAAAGCGGAATAAAGTGTCAGCTGTTAAGATTGCTTGTTGCTATAGCCGACCATATATTTTGTATTCATACTTCGTGTGAGCGTTATTTCAGCACGGTTGCATTTATGGCTTTTCATTTTCAAAGCGAATATTTATTCATTGCCACAACTTGGCAATTTTTATGTGATTTCGTTTTATAGATCGGTCAAGAGATTGAGATATCTGGCGTGGTATGGTTACGCCAGCGGCACTAGTGGTGGTGTAGCTAACACCGTTTGAGATATCCAGATATTCTAACATTGCCACTGATCGCAGCAGTCCAATTTTGTACGAATCTGTTACATAGATCTGGCGATTTATTTTCATATGGACACGCTTTTAATCCTTTCGGATAGCAGTTAGTTGCGTTGGGTTCTACAAACCAGCAGTTTTCAGCAGCAAATTTCAATTCGACATCTCAAAAATTGGGGAGCTATTTCGTGTTTATACAGATAAACCGATAGAAATACTTGACTAAATCGACCCAGCTCGCCAGGCTGATCATTTATACTAGTATATTCATTCAATACTCAAACTTGATAAATGTACTCTGTTCAGCGTATAATGGGAATACCATTGCGTCGCCTTATTATTATCATATTTAACCCCATTTACTAGAACAAGGTTCTGTTCCTAATCGAGACATTAAATTTCAGCAAGAAGATATCTGTTATCATCTGATCATCTGTTGTACTCGTATTTACTCTTTTACAACTGCTAACAACCGTAGCTAGATCATTTTCGGAAGCATACAGACTACTGTCCCCAGCGGTTTTTCGACTTTTGGAAGTATTTTCGACCAATGCTTAGGACTACCATATTAAGGTATCAGATTACATTGAAATTGTACTCGGTTTTGAACCGACCTTTAGACGACACCATACCTAACTGTCCACATTGTTCGCAAATTATTCAAAATAAATTATGGATGCGTTGAAATTTGTAGTCAAAATTTAAGAAACAAAATACGACTACACAGCTTTCCTAGTAAGTATAGTTTAATTCTTACGTTACTCGATCTGTCCAATGCAGAGAAAAAACCACAAATGTAACGCTTGATTTCGGATTCACTTTTTTTTTTGATCGTAAACCGATCTCTTTTCCAGTTTGAAGTGCTTCCACTTCTTAAGTCCTAATACCTTTTTAGTCATTTTACCCTTGGTAATTTAAAACTTTTTGAATTTCCTGAATTTTTTGCTAGAATATAGTACTATAACTCAGTTTCAGGCGATCTCTATACTGTAGACGTTATAGCTCCTTTTATTATCGTTATATTATCGTGCTTTATAATCAAGGAGTAAAGAAAAATTCGAAGAACGAATCTGTTGGTTTTATCTATAGTTAATTTAGCTACTTTCTAAGTTTACTATAGGAAATTTGTCCAGAAATAAGTATTGCCAGATCATTTTAACCGTTGGTATCGTTTAAATTTAGCTCCAAACCCTTCTATCATTCAATGTATTCCTATCAAAAATCTGGCTTTAACATCATTACATCTACATCTACCTGAAACATTATTTGACCACAGAGGCATAGATCTACTTCAAATCCATTAACAAAAGTGTGTTACTATAATTCAAAACTATAACATCGAGTCCCTCTTAGTTTTTTCTCTAACCTCAATCGTAGTTATTTTAGAACTGTTCTAGGCTCACCAAGGAACATTATTTGCTGGGTGTTACCTACTATCTATGTACTATCTCCAAAATATCATAAAGTCATTGAGTTAGTTAGCCTCTAAGCCAGTGCGTAACTCTATCTGGCTAATATCAAATAAACAACTCCGGGGAACGTTGCTGAGTTAAAATTTTTGGATCCTTAAGCCTAATATATTATAAATTTATTTGAGCAGTCCTACCGCCCTAAGAAACATACAGTTAAATGAATATTTCTTTTCGGAGGGTCATGGGGCTTACCAAATGTATACTTAAGTACTATTGAAGCAAATGAAATCAATCAAACACTATCTTGCCGTCTGAGAGCAGTTAGATACCCCCCATTATCAGATGGGTCCAAATTAACCTTCTATTCGAAACCAAACGAGTCTTTAATAGTATTGGTAGCCTTCTTACTACTTGCCTTATTGAACTATAATTTTATGAAGTTTAAGGGAAAATTATTGTTCACAGATTTCAGAAATATTTCATAAATATTGCAGAATTTTACCACTTTTTACAAAACATTGTTTTATTAGTTAGAAAAGTATATTCAACCGGAAGTTCGAAAATCTTTAGGGTTAATTGATTAGATATATGAGGTCTCCAGGAAGTATTGATCGGTATTTTCGGTCGATATGCTCGTCATCCAGTATTAACCCGGCTCCTATTAAGCCTTCTCATATCAGCGCTTTTATAAACATTTAGTAGCTTTTAACAGTACCGTTATAAGGGGGGTGGACGGGGTTATCTGCCCACTTCATAATTTTTTATGGTGTCTGTGGGGTTGCTTAATTGGTGCTGTGCGTCTTTTGTTATTTAATCGTCCCATATATTAACGCGTATTGTTATTATCGCCTTCAGAATTGACTTCTTTGGAACCGATTCATGCATGTCAATGTATAATGTAGTTTTCCTTACACCTCTTCCAAGCTTTGGCATTTTGTGCTAGCAGCCCATTTTGGGCTTTTTTCGGTTTTGACTAATTTTTGGAGCGCCACTCGTTAGATTGTTGGACAGTTTACAGTAGGATCCCCAGCTACTTCGTTAAGCATCTCTTTTGCTATCTCTAATCGACGCCTTTTCAGACTATTTGATGTGAGTCCAGCATTGACACACTGCATACCCAAAACATTAATCAAAATAAGTTGAGAATTCTCTAATTTCAACACGATGATTTTTGAATACTGTGTTTTTAACTTTTGCGATATTATCTTCACTAACCAATGAAATGACGATTCGTATGAGAAAACTTTTCGGTGACTTAATGACATTCACTGAAGGCTTTGTGCTACTCACATACTTTTATTCGCCGTAAAGTAGGCTCCACAAAATACTTCTGCAACACATAACTTCAAGCAAACGCGTTAATTTTTTTCATTTATACATATAGAGTTGAAATTTCAAACAAATATAAAGAGAATGCATTAATCTAGGAAAACAAAGAAACAGTCCGGGTCAATTTTGATCAGATTCATATTGATCTTTTACGCAAATTGAATTATAAACATAATATAAAATTATATTACCCAACCTCCTTAATAACGGTTTTATTACGTACCGTTAAATGTCAAGCCATTATAAATATATTCTATACTGCATATTTAATTTCAAACCGTTTTCGAAAGTCAAGTTGCTCATTAATTTTCAACGGTCACTTCGATCACTCGAAAACTAGTTACAACAGAGCTACAACAACAGCCACCACAAGAAAAAATATATATTAAATAAAATATGTAGATAAATTAGTACGCACACACGTGTAATTAAAGCGACTAAAAAATGTAATGAAAACAGCAACAAAATGGAATAAAATAATAAAATAAATAAGCGAAAATGGAAAAAATGGAGAAAAAACAGCGAAAAGAACGCCAAACGCCGGCTACTAATTAAGTTGGAGTCGCATAATTAAATTAGCGTCTTATTGACTTAGCGCCGCTAACCGGTAACGGTAATATGTGCACACATGTACATATATGTGTGTGTGCGTGTGTGTTGGTGTTGCGAGGCGGTGTTGTGGCACGTAATGCGCTTGTATACACCAGCACTATTAGAACGACGTTGGCGCTTTGTACAACTCCAGGCTATTTGCTAACCGATTTTGCTGTTGTTTTTGTTGTTCCTGCTGCACGGCGACTTAAGCTGCGACAATTCGCTGAACTGGATTAATTCTTGGCACAATCGAGACCTTTGCGCGCCAAAGCAAAAAAAAAACATGCGAAAAGCAACAACAATGGTATCAACTGCGACAAAAACAACACGACTAAGAACAATAACAACAACGACAACAATATTAACAACAACAACAACAACAACAACAAGAAGATATGTGCAAATGTTTATAAAAACATGCGAAAACAATAACAATATTTACAACAACAATAGCAAGAACAGCAATGAAAGTTACAACAACAACAACAACCAGAAATTCATGTGTATAAAAACACGTGAAAGCAACAAAAAACGAAACAACAGCAACAACAATAAAAATTACAACAACAAACAAATTTACAACAACAAATTAATACTTACATACATATTTATAAAAAAACCGGCACAACAAATACCGCCAGACAAACCAGTCACTTGAATAATACTTAGTCTAAACCGACAAGTCCAGAGGCAGCGGCCGCCACCGGCCGGATCGCCATGGAATGGAGCGAAATGGATCGACGCGGGCGCCACAAGCTACCGTTGTTGGTAAGCGTGACAGGCTTGAATTAACGAACTGAATTAATGTCATTTGAACATGAAATGCAAACAAACATTGAAACACATGCACACACTCAGCCAAACACTTATGCGACTGGATGTGTGTGTGTGTGTGTTTATCTATTATTTTCATTTAAAACTAATGCCATATTTTACCCAGCAAATTAATTTTATTACAGAGTTTAGAGTTGTCATTGTTAATCGTTGACGCAGCGGTTGTCAGCGGCCGACAATCAGCAATCACCAACCTACAACTACCGCCACAAACAACAACAAAAACAGCACTATGAACAGTGACAAAAGCAGTAGAGACCGCAACCACAACAACAATGCGAATTAAAACAAATCTAATAAAAGTAAAAAAAAAAAAACAAAAAAAAAAAAAAAAAAAAAAAAAAAAAAAAAATTAAAAAAAAAAAAAAAAAACGCAACAACAATTGTTTTAACAACAACGCCAGCAATGTGCAACTGTCAAAAGACAATCGCAAAATGGCAGATAACTTTGGTGGCATGCCTCTCGCTTTGAAGTGTCTACTTCGTACATATTAAAAATGCATTTACTTTGTTGTTGTTTGTTTGTCAGTACGTTAGTACTTTTTAGTTAGTCTATATTAGTAGTTATCAGATCAATTTTAAAAGGTTAGTCAACATTTGATTTGCTGGTGCAACAACGACTCTTGAGGGTGTTTATATTAGGTTGACAGCTATTTTTCGCAAGAATTTACCGTTAATTAACATACTAAGAGTTTCGTGAGAGTAACAATAATTGAAGGAGCAAAAAAGGCAGTTTCGAAAATTTGTTTCAGATGAAGAAGCATCTCGAAAATTTCCTTTCTGACAACAACATCAATTGTTCGGCCACAGAAATTATCAGTTCGAAGATCGAATTTCGAGTACTAACGGTTAGTTTAGGCAGATGAAATGGCCGATCCAAAAACGGTGGATATTTAAATACTCCAAAGTATTGATCGAACAACATAACAGAACAAAACAAAAAACACTTTAAGCCAGTCACAAATTTGTTGAGATAACTGATATAAGTTTCGGCTATTTCTATAGGTTGGAGGAACCTCACTGTTGCAAAAATTGCACTGGATGTTTTCACTTCACTCTACGTCAAACAACTTTCATAGGTAGCGCTCGACAAAATTTTCAGCCTTAACGCTTGTAACAAATAACAGTAAATGATCAGTAACCAGTTAGAACTCCTACGATTAGGGTAAGATGAACCTTTGTGAAAGCGAATAGTTCAATGGACTGGGCCAGAATGAGCTTGCCGTCGCACAGCAGCTAGTTGTTGATCAGCGGCATATAAACTCTCATGAATTGCCGAGGTAATCGCTGAAATTCAAGAATCCAACTTGTTCTCAATTCGTAACTCTTACAAGCTCTTCGGTAGTTTGCAACGATTCTATTATGAGCAAGCATTCAGACGAGTCTAATAATGAAGCAGCTTGATGTTTTCCATAGTGTGATCAAATGCTCCTTAACTAACTCTTACCACAGAGTAAGCGACTTCAAAGCGAGTATTGCTTTTCAGATCTCGGAGTGAATACTCACATCCCTGTATGAGGCTGCTTTATGGAGCCATTTGTACATCTACTGTTATTTTAATAATAGCGAGCTCTGCTTGAAAAACGCTACAGTTATCCAGTGGTCTAAAACTTTGTTTGAGAGAGAGCTGCTTTTAGAAAAGTTTTCCCGAGTTGCGAGTCGTGATTCGCGAAAAGCTTACCGCGCAAGAGTAGATTCTGGAAGGCAGCTATTTAAATTTTCAAAGATTCAATCGAAGTAGAAGAGAAGATCCCAAAATGGTCAAGTAGCCGAAATGAGAACCAACGTTAGGGAATAAAATTACCCAACAAAAAACTGATTGGATCTTATAAGTGCGGCTTCAGACTTGGAAAATCAACAACTGACCAGATATTTACAAGATATTCCAAATCTTGTAAAATATCCCTTGCAAAACTAAACTGACGTTGAGCAATATGAAAAGCTCCTTCAAGATCGAGAAGTATGGGTCCGAGCCATTTGATACCAAACCAAGTTTCAGAAAAGGTGACTCCCTATCGTGCGACTTCTTCAATCTACAAAGGAAAAAGACGCATAGCAGATGGGTCGGGTTGTGTACGAAGTCTATGGAACGATGAGATGTACGAGGTACACGACGGCATTGACATAATTCAGCGAATTAGGAGACTGCGATTTCTCTGGCTAGGTCATGTCGTTCGAATGGATGAAAACACTTCAACTCTGAGACTATTCGGCGCAGTATCCACCGAGGAAATTAGAGGAAAAAGAAAACCTCCACTCCGTTGGAATGAACAGGTTGAGAAGCGGTTATATAGCGGTAGCTACGGTAGCAGCCAACTTAAAAGAACACACCCGAAGAAATATTAACACCATTAACCTCCAGTTTATATGAGTAGTGTGAACTTTAAGTTCGTGTGCTCTTCGCCAGTTCATATCCATGATCATCTAGATCTCGAAGTATTACCCAACAGATCGTTGTATCTCTTTATTTACTTCTTTTTCTGTTTCTCTCTCTATGTATCTCCTCTCTCAACATTTCTTTTTGTCCGATTGTTACGATTTGTTTTCGTAACTTTCCGGCCTGTTCTCATCCAACCATCCATTAACTTGCCATAAAACGCGTTAAAACTAAATAATCAGAAATAATGAGTTAGTCTATAACTTGTATCTATTTAGAGAGGCTAGCTTTTGCAATTTTATCGGTTAGCAGCGTTGAGCCACCGAAGCCGGTGCTCAGGAAATTAACCAAATGCGGAAGCCTGACTGACGCAGCGCGCCTTTCCAAAAGCTTGTGCTTGCAACCACATTTGGAACTACGTTTGTGCATGTGTGTGTGGTTGGTTTGCATGAGTGGGCGTGGCGGCGAATATGTAACGCATGCATGTTGATTACTTATAGGCAGACAGATTGTTGCGCCTCCATTGCAGCTTAGCGGACTTGGCTAGTAGACACAGCACTTATAAGCGGCGATGGTTGGTTGTTGGTGCTTGGTGCCTGGTGGCTGGCTTAGAGTGGTGTTACTGCTGTTGACGCTGGTGTTGCAAGTGCCGTTACTGGCTACTGGTTGCCAGCTGACAAGCGAGCATTAGCGCAACTTGCGGTGTTCCGCTGTCGCTGTCGAAGCCGCCTTGAGATGCACTCATTCATGCAATCATATGTGTATACATATGTGTAGATGTGTTTGTATATACGTCTGTGTGTGTGTGTGTGTGTGTGTAGTTTCGGTTTTAACCTCAAACTCATGACGTCTTATTCTCGTATCGTGGCAAATGCATTAAAGTATTTACTTAACACATTTTACTTCATCTCTTCTGCTGCCGCTGCTTGAGGACCGGCTTGTTGTTGCGGCGTGCAGTTGTTGTTGTTTTGTGGCTATCTTTGTGGTTGCAACTTATTAACTTTGTTTATTAGTTAAAGCTCAAGCAGTCAATCGGTTTTGGTCCAATGCAAGAAAAAACACGACTACCTGTCCGCCCGCGGGACTCAGTGCTCCATGTGTGCGTGTGTTTGTCTTTATACAATTTTCGTCCGTCCGTGGTCCGGTGATTGGCGTAAACAGCAAATTATGTTCATGTCTTCATATTACAAGCAACTCTGAAGTTTTTCCTGTTTTTGTTGCTGTTGTTGTTGTTGTTTTAAAATGCATTTATGACATGTTTTGCTGGCATATATGTTATTTGTGTTGTTGTTCGGGTTGTATTTTGGCTTATGTGTAAATGGAAAACATCTTAAATTTCTTCGGTTGGAAGGGCAATGCCGTGCGACTGCATTTCGGACCAGAGTTGCCAAGTAAGTTGTTGTGGTTGAGTTCCAAAGTGAATACTTGGCTGGTAAAATTGAATTAGATGTATAACCATTTCCATTGAGTTGCTCCAGAGCTCCAATAGTTCCACTATCACCAGAGTTGCCAAGCTATTGACTGAGTTCAAAAGAAATACTACCATTTCCATTCGGCAAACTTTACTCATCTCACTCATCTATCAACGATTGAAAAATCAAATTACCGTCATTTTCGAACTTCGAGAGTTTTGATCAGATATTGCAGCATCTCTTGTGCACTTGACCCACAGAGTCTTTTACATTTGAGTAAAGAATAACTACTCCTCATGAACGTAGCAACTGAACTCTTTCATCGCAAAGGACCAAAACTGGTCCATGGATGATTTCTGCGGGTGTGTTTCGCCTTCAGAATGGGACTGCTAGATAGCTGGGCTTCGCGAAAGCTTGTACCTGCGCTAGGCCACCATCGGTTCATGCAAAATTCTTTTGGATCAAGATCGATCGCAAGAGATCCCAAATCTAAGCCCTAGCCTTAGTTGTGGGGGATTTTAACAGGCAACTGCCCTATTAGCAGTATAGCCAAAATCGTCTGCAGAAGATGTATGGAAGTACATGAGGTGGAAACAACGCAAAAACCATTTCCTTCTTGGCTGTTCCACGTTTTCGAAGTCAAAACCTAAAAGCTTGGGAGCTCTTATCTTCATAAATCCCACCGAATCGGCGGGAATGGAAATTAAACGCTTGTGAAATTTTTTTTTGCTAATTTATAAGATCTTATTTTTTATGCTTCACAAAGTGCACGTGCGATCTCTCTAGATCAGCCATCTAACCTATCTTTACATTAACGATTCAAAGTAATTCTTAAATTTTTAAATGAAAAGTATTTCATCTTAAGAATTTGAAAATTTTTTTAAGTATACCATTTTTTAATTCATTACGCAGTATTAAATCTCCGTTGACAACCCTATAAATGCATCCGCTGCAACTTTGTAGTTTCAATGTTGCCAATACCACATAGAAGAGGAAACTTGATACGTTTTGATCTGCGCCTACCCTTGCAACGTAATGCAACATATTAAAATATCGAATGACCCGTATGCACTCGATAGCGCGGCGAAAGTTCTTTAATAAAATTAACTTTGTATTTACACAGTTCTGTGCTTAAACGAAGACATAATATTTGGTTGCGCAGGAAACGGTATTCGATTTTAGCCAGCAGCTGTCGAAACAGGTAGAAAATCGCATTTTATTCGTAGTTAATTAGTTGGACTTGGCAATGGCCGTAATGGCTCCAAAGAAATGTTTGAGAACTTTATTAAATGCAAAAAAAAAACACTGATATTAGTAATTATAATCCATATATTCGTTAACAATTTAGTTTTTCAGAGAATCCCTTATTTGGGAAGAGTTATAATAGTAAATTGACTATCAAACCGTCTAATAGCTTTAGGAAGCTGAGAGCTCTGTCACTTCTGTTTTCTTCTTTTCATTACTAGTGTTTTCTTAAGTAGCGGGTCCCAAACTTAGCGCACAAACCTAAAGAAGCCTTCCCACTTTAGCTCGCCTTCAAACGGATGTGTTTTGTCTACCCAGAGGATACTTTCACCATTTCATAATATATTACCTGACTTAAATAGGATTCGTGAGTTACTGCGAGTTGTCTTGTACTAAAGCTCGTATAAATTATAATAGATCTTAAATATGCAATACCCTTAACTTTCGCAACAGTGAAAGTGGATGTAAACGTCGTTTTGTGGGTTGCCATTCTTATTGGATCCCATCGAATCTTTCAATTTGATAACGTCCAGTCGAAGAAAGCATCGAGTTAAAGGAACGTATTAAAATGCCTGGAGATAGGTGTGATCCCCTACAAGTCAGGCAAAGTCTCAATTTGAGAGTCTCGAAAATTAAAAATGTTTGACAGTTATGGATTCCTGATCGAGACATGGGATTATAATAAATTATTAGAGTCTCAAAGAACAATCTTTTGTCGTTTTTATAAAGTTTTAAGATAAAGCAACAAGCACTAGATACTAAAGTTCATGCTCATGGGATTACTTTTATAAATAGGCTACCTATCAAGCTCTCCGACGTTTTATGGATTCTAATTGCATAAGAAATTTTTAAAGGTGGAAATACTTTCAGAGTCGAATTTTAATTGGCTGCCAAGGTACAAGTCCTAAAAAAACCTATATTTCCTTAGTAACTGGAGTCGAATACGGAGATACCATGCACCCATTAGATTTTCAATTTTGGTGGGGTTTCTTATGAAAAATTCTCAAAATGTTTTGAATGACATAAATTTTTAATAAACGATTTCAATTTCATTTTATTTTATCCTTATGTAGTGGTGCCATCTCATTTAAATTTTTAATATTTTAACGTAACTAATTTACTAACTAGTATTTATTATTAATAATTCGAATCAGGTGTAAAAAAGCAGACACAGGGTTGCCAGAAATCCAGAATTCGATTTTTATAATTTAAAAAAATTCATGTTGGATCTAAAGTAAATTATACTTAAAAATTATTGTTACCTGAAGTTGCCACTTGATACAATTTAGATTCAGTAGTTGCCACTTTACTTATAATAAAACTTTTTTGAAAAAATTAACAAATTAAAAATTTACAAAAAGTGGAAAGCAAATACCAGACGTTTATATTTAAAAAGTTTTGAGCTTAAATATGGGTTAAAACAGTGTTGCCAATATTCTTGAAATGCGGATATTTTTTTATAATATTAAAAATTAGCTGTTGAACTGCAATAAGCACTACTTAAAAATTAATATTATCAGACGTTGTCACTTGAATTTAAATATAGCTCAGATACAGGAGTTGCCACCTCATTCGAATTAGAAATTATTCGAAAATAATTTAGAAAGTAAAAAAAACAAATAAACCGGGGAAAATATCAATTTCAGATGTTTCAAAAGTTTTAAGTTTAAAAAGTCTAAAAATAGTGTTGCCAATATTACTGAAATCGGAAAATTTTTTTGTAAAACTTAAAAATTATTATTTAACTGCAAAAAGTGCTACTAAGGTGGGTATTACATGACCTTGCCACCTACTTTAAAATAAAGCTCAGATTCAGGAGTTGCCACCTCACTTGAATTAGAAATTATTAAATTAGAAAAATTGTTACCACTTTTAAGGCACATGAAAATTCAAATGGGGGTATTCTTGTGTACAAGTATGGAAAATAATTTTATTATAATAAAATATTGTAAAAAATTAGTATTATATTTTATTAACAAAGTAAATCCTGCAACCAAAAAAAAATTGAAAAAAATATTAGTTGAGCAATTTTTTAGCCCAACTTGACTTTAAGCAAGTAAATATTATCTAGCTCCTATCAGCTTACCTGCTGTTATCTGCATGCTTCACACTCTTCTAATTTCGATTCATTAAAGTTACAATAGCAAACCCGGGTTGCCTTAAGACAAAAGAAATAACGGTGAACCCGTAAAAGGGTTTGTCGATTAGCAAAACTACCCAGACAGCGCCAATGTTGTTTCAGTTTTTGTTTTAGTTTAGTCTCCACCAGCTTAGGTAAGTAAATTCCGCAATTGGCCAGACAGGAAGCTCATACTTTTTTACTTACATACGCTTTCGGTTGGAATCGTGCGGTGCCGTGCCGCCCATGTGGCCGTTACCACATACTAATCCGCCGCAATTTTATCAAACAAATTAATCAGATTAATCCGCAAAGTCGAAACTTTTGACTTTTCTTAAGCGATCCACAGTGGATTGAGATAAGGAATTTGTTGCACAAAACCGACATGAATACCCAACAAACATGCAACAAGATTCGTGTGGTGCTCGCCTCGCTAAACTGCTAATGCTAAGTAATACACCCACCCGCTCACTCTCAAGCGGTACATACATATATGCATGTATATATGGATGTATGTATGTGTGTGTGTGTGTGTGTGTGTAATATTTCTATCTATTGTATTTAATAGTGGCTGTAGCTTTGGTATTTATTAGCCATAAACCCTCCATTCTAATGGCATATAAATTGAGCGCTTAACAGTGAACACGCCAAAGATGTGGGCTGGCGAAAATTATTATTAGCATGGCATGACATGGCCATAAGACCTGGAATATTTTCTGCATGGGTTTAATGTATTCATATGCTATCGAAATTGCCTCAGTCGCTGACTATCCAACAAAGTAGCAAATGCACCCATTTCTGTGCGGCAACAAGGAAGAAAACATTTAGCACTTCGTTTGCCAGAAATTGCTTTCATTAAAAAACGGCGAACGCCCATTGACGTAGCTGGCATGGGAGGATAGTTCACGAAACAGCAAAAGATTAAAACTAAAAAAACTGAATTTTAGTTACAGTGATTCACCTGCGTTGTATTTATTTCCATAAGATTGACAAATATGCAAAATTATCCAGCAGATTTGATTTGAGAGCACGATCTTAGATTGTGACAACAGTACATGAGAATTGTATTCAACAATATTTATTTTGTCGCCTTCAAATTAATGCCCACCAGATATAATACACGTGTGCCAACGATTTGTCCAACCCTCAAAAAACGTTTTAAAAGCGTTTCTTGGAATTCCGTTCAGTTCCTTCAGCGAATTTTCAGTTTCTACTCTTTGATCGACTGAAAACGGATTCAACGGAGTGTCAATTTCAGTTTGCGAACAGAAAAAAATCATATGAAGCCAAATCTGGTGAATACGGCGGTTGGTCGATGGTGTTCATTGCGTTTTTGGGTTCAGGTTCGGTCACAATCGCGGCTCGCTAAGATGGTGCATTATTATCGTGTAAATTCCATTAATTGTTCTTCCACAATTCCGGTAGGTTTCTAGGGATGTTCTCACGCAAACGCCTCAAAACGCCCGAATAGAACTTTTAATTGACCATTTGTCCCTCCGGAACATATTCATGAAGCACCAAACCACGAATATTGAAAAAAAAAAAGAAACAAAAAACAATGAGTATCACCTTGCTTTGTGAAAGGCTTTGGCGTGGTTTTTGGTTTTTTTTTTTTTTGTTTCGGCTTCTTTTTTTCCTCCATTCTGATGAGTTTTGTCTTGTTTGTATGTCATTAGACATGCGTTTGGCCTGTTTACGGTACTCTTTTCGAAAAAAAAATCAGCTTCATCGGGACGAGTCGAGCAAGAACGCGTTTCAAACCCAAAATATACACCAAAATCATTCCGACGCAAGAGATGTCGAGCTTGCTTGCCATCTCTTTAACACTTGCCACGATTTTCAAGCACCATATCCGTGACTTAATATTTTCATCAGTTGAAGATGTCGAAGGTCGTCCAGAACGAGCCATGTCTTTAACGATCCTTTTATACCACTCGTTGGCTTATGATTTTTATAAAAACGATTCCACACAGGAAATTTGGTTAGAAATACGCAATTTGAGACAAATTTTTTGTTCGATAATTTTATCCATTGTAAAAATCGCAACGCACTACTGAGGTGTACCGACTGGTTGAAAAATCGTGGCATAGTAATTAAGAACATTACTATCAACTTAACAAGGTACATTTTTTTGAAATATCTTTTACTCTGAAATTTATTTAAAATTTCCGGGTGCTTTTTTGACACAATGTACTATGACCCTGGGGGAATCCAGCAGCCAGAAATCTAAAAAATTACTTTCGGCTTCTGACACCGCTCTGTGTGCCTGTGATTTATCGACGTAATGTAATATTCCCGCTGTTCCACAAGTCCATATGCGGTCGCTCGACGAAGTTAGTATGGGTTAAGATAGACAATTTGACACGATTTTTCTGGCAGAAGTTTTCCGATCAACTTAAGTGTAGGCTACGGAACCACCATAGTATTTTTCAGGCAGCAGTGACTGTTAAATTTAATCTAAAATCTTACTGTGCTATAGGAAGGGGTTCCAGAGCCTGGGAAAATACTTAACATATAGTATAATACAATAAAACATATAAGGTTGAGCAAGTTGAAAATCGGAAGCCCGAACTTCCAATTGCCGAAAAAATAAAGTCAGATGTGGAACCTTCCTAAAATGGTCACATATTATCAAAAACGGCTCTAGAATGAGAGAAAAAGTGCAAGTCAGTTTCATTGAGGTTCAAAGATTCAAAACGAAAGTTAATGTACCAAAAGTGGGCATGACTAATGCTTCTGTTCTTATTGAATATGGTGTATGATCCAGTAATAGAAATAATTTCTCTGGTAATCGACTACTCATAACTAGTTAATACTCATTAGCGGTGTTGAACGTAATTTTCCCTTGGTTCCTCAATAACCACCATATTTCTCTTTCTTTTGCCTTTATACGGTACTTCATAAAATCGCACAACATTCTGACTAGGTCAAAATAGTGTACTAATTGCTTCTTTCATTATATCTCGTATTAAATTCGAACTTTATATAGGACAATAGGAGGAAAGCTTCCAGAGGAGATTGTGATATCATACAACTTGTTGTGTTTGTTGCACGTACTTGAATTCCATTACACAGCAGTCTTTTGTAAGACCGCTTCCGAGGTGCACTTTTCGAGTTTCGCTGAACCGCATTTGAATAACTAAGTCATAAAACTTCGCCATCTTCAGTGTTTTCCGGATCGTCTTAGTATTTGTATTACCTGAGACTCTAGTTTTCGATTGTCACTTTGAGTTGTCTCCAGGTTTTTTTCACCTAATAAGTCTCTATTCTTAATTTTAGAGCAACTGAGCTCAATCGAAAATGCTTCAGTAAGTTACTATGACTTTGAGTAATTTTTAATTTTTGGTTTAAAGTTTCATGTCCTTAAAATTCCTTTGAGTTGTAGAAAATCTAGAAATATTTTATAATGCTTTATTTAAGCGCAACGAAGGCTTTTACGCTTGCATAACTCTAAGCCTTTTCAGCATCCTTCAACATTCTAATTGCAACTTTCATTACTCTTGAAATAAAGCAGATTTAACATCACCTCTGCAACCTCGCGTGTATGTTAAAATGCATCCATCATAGAGAAGTCAATAACCCCTGCACAATTACACACTTATTTACACATCTTTGTATGGATTTAATGAATGCGAGTACTCATTAGCCCAGCGCGCTTCTTTATCTCAGCAATAATAAGTGCCTCCTATTGACTCGGCCACGTACAGACGGGTGCTGCTGCCGCTGCATGTGTGGCTTTCGAACACGTAAAGACACTTATCCTTAACATTACATTGTGTAAGGGCTACTCGGCCATTCAGAGGGCTTTTCAAATACATATAATATGTTCACATGTATTTATAGAGAAAGTCAAAATATGCAGTAACACGCAGGCTCTTCTTTCTTTGTATATTAGGGAGATTAATCTATCAGTTTCAGAAAAAAAAAAAAAACACTTTTCAAAGTAAGTGCTGAGTACCTTTCACTTTATTCAAGACTCACACCCTCGTCGTAATTGCAATCTTGGACGCACACCATACTGCTCAAATAAGTACAATTGAAGTGCTCACCTTAACGGTATTCTGAGTCTTATGTAATCGCATCGTACAATCCAGTGTCGCATTCTGGTAGGAGTTGTTGTATCTTAATGCAAACACGAGCACAAAGAAAGGCCGAGTTTGCACTCCCGTTTAGTGCCGGTCATGTGACAATGTACCCTTCAATCCTTTGAATTGCAATGGTTATTCATTAAAAAGATCTCACAGCTACTCGCAGCTGAAAATACACATAATTAAGTATTGATGAAAGTGTCACGTGTTTAGAAACTCGCATGCTGATTACAGTTGAAGCCCAGTGGCCTCAGTTGATTTAGGTTTTGTTTTGACTTTATTAAAAAGTGCTCATTCCGTACTTGACTTTAGAGTAGTCATATGTCAGGTGATAGTGCATTCACACGGATTTGCTGGATGAAATATATATTATATTTTAATTGCTAGTGTGTTCTTAACTTTCCCTGTATCAAAAATCTGATTTTTCGCTAAAATACTGCTAGTTGCTGAATTGTTTACTAGAATATAGTAAATAGTAGCAAGCTTTGGAAGTTCATTTGTCGAGGAAAATCGTTTAAAGAATGGAAATCATTGAGTCCAGTAATCTTGTAGCACTGTTTTGATATTCCAGAAGCGAAACACTAAACAAAAAACATTTTTGGAGTTACTTAAATAAGGCTGGATACAAAAATAACTAAATTTATATGGATACCATACGAGTTTAAGCCTATTGGACCGAAATTCCAACTGCGAGTCACTGCTGAACCGCAACACAATTCATTCACTTCTGAAGCGGATTATAACTGGTGTCAAAAAAAATTAACGTCTATCGAAAACGGATGTAGTCGAATTGCGGTAAGCCGGCTCAAACGTCGGCCAACCGTGGATTGAAGAATAATTTTTTATATGCTTGGCGGTATTCGCAAGTAATTATCTACTATAATCTGTTCCATTACGGACAAACTCTTAATTCGGACCTGTAGTGTAAACAACTGGACTGCCAGAAGGAAGCAAACGACCGACAGCTTCCAGCTTTGGTCAAAAGGAGAGGAATTGTATTTCATCAGAGCAACGCGAGACCATCCACAACGATACTGACTTGCCAGAAGCGCCGCGAGCTTTGTTGGGAGGCTTCTATGTATACACTTTATAGTTCGAACATGGAAGCTAATGTTTACCATCTGTTCCCATCTATTGCGAATAATTTTGGTGGTGAACAATTCGCCACAAGGGAAGCTTGTGAAAATCGACCGTCTCAGTTTTTTTGCATATAATGAGGAGGGTATTCAATGTATTAAAGCTTTGATTTAATAAATATAATATTATCCTCTTTTTTCAAGTATTCTGTATAATTCTAATTATAATTTTGGCCTTTGAGCTAAAGTACATACTCTCCTGTCAATTTAAATGTCAAAATCTCCTCAAATTTCTCACAGGGTTTCGCATGTGCCACTCACACATATATACGAAAGTGTAATTCTTCAAGCGCGCTATTGAAATATTTGAAATTAGCTTGAGGAATGTATAAACTTTATTTGACTTTATTTACTTTATGAAAGGACGCTGCTTAAATATGAAATTTCTATACGTCCCGGCACTAATTAACACCTACGAGCAAATATTAAAATATTTGTGAAGGAATTTTCATATGTGAAACTCATTGAAAGGCAAAACGCAAGTGAGTACCCCTTTGCTATATATAAAAGTGCATAGATACATACTACATATGTATATACTTATGGATTTCCGCGGATGCTTTCCAATTTCGAGCTTACATTAATGTTTGACTAAAACCATGCTTACATTTCATATTTAATTTTGAACAAAGCTCCCGCGGCGGCATTCACATATTCTCATTACGAAGTATGCCAAATATTTAAACGAAACTTTCCTTTTTTATTGACACTCTGTAGTTTGTTGAAAGCTCACACTCTTGGATATATATATCAAGATTTGAATTAAACGCTTGTATAATGCGGCAGATTTGAGCTTCTAGATTTTGCATAAACAGTCTAATTATATGGGCGCAAAGCCATTTCCGCCCTTACTTCTCTAAAACTGGACATATTTTAAGTACGTATTTCACAGATGATTCGACAAACAATTTCAACCGATCGGAGTGTGAACCAGTCGTGAGCCTGTCAATGCCTCTTCCACGACTGTGAAATCCTTCTGAGCCGGTGTGTGCCGTAGGAAGATCTCTGAACTATTTTCTTTTAACAAAGTTCATTTCGTCGTAATTGAAAGTGTTCTGACTGGTATTTGTAGGTTCACACCCAGTGTGGCAAGGTAAGGCTAGGTGAATCTGACAGTTCAACTGACAGATTATGCGACCACACCAACGCTACCACCTCTAGAGTATCCTACCGTGGATACCCCAGTTGCTTTCAGGGTAGTCTTGCCAATGCGGGACAAATGTAGAATAGATGCACCATTCTTTCTCTGGAAATTTCTTGTTCTGTCACCTCCATCCTGCGGGCGTTTGTCGCCATCAGATAATGGCCAGTTTGAACGGATATTCCCATCGAGTGCCAATAGTACTTCCGATCTACCTTTTTGCACATGACTTTTGCAATTTTGCACCCAGGTAGCTGGTTCCTTCGGGTTTTGATTTCATTTATTTCCGTCAAGTTATGTGGCAAAGTTGGATGCTTTTTGCCAAAGATTTATGGAGGATGCCGTGGTAGGATCTTCCCTTCTATTGTCTAAGTTTTGTCACATTGAGTTTGAAATGTCTTGTTAGACAGATCTTCGGCGAACATAGCGAAGTGACTGGGATTAATATTAACCGCCTTAACAAATTTGTAGTATTTAAGCTTAAAGCGCTTCGTCGATCTGTGCGATTACTGGTGATCTAACATTCATTGCTGTCTTAGTGAGATTCAGCGCAAGAACAGAAGCAGGCTTCTTCTGTAGTAATCCACACACAGAATGCAGTTTCAAATTACATGACTACAATTCGGCATTTTTGGCCGAAATTGTGGGCATAAAAGAAGGTGTCAAGTTGGCTACTGATCTAAGCAGCAAGTCCATAAACATTCTAGTTGATAATCATACGGCAATTAAATCCATCCGTATCGTCAATATTAAGTCTCATTGCGAAAAGCTAAGCAAGAAGGGAATAACTAGAGTTTGGGTAGGTAAGTCACTTAATATCAAAGTAGAAGAGCTGGCTCGATCGAGGGTAGCTGGAGACACAATTCCACTAAGCTGTTCCAGGTCATACAGCTGCTTCGGGGGCACCTTAGCTTTTGAAATACAAGCAACACGGCGTATACCACAAAGTTATTTTCCGGACGATGCTGGACAGACTAAAAGGTTCCAACACTTCGATGAAACATTATCTATGCAAATACTTATCTTTCAACCGAATGAGAAGGGAGATACTTCACGGCTCCCAATTTAAGAGACATTGGGCAACTTGGACGGAAAAGAATCAGATTTTTACCAAATCCACTGAACTACTGGAAAAGGCTTAGATTGGTTACCTTTTGGGAGCACAATGGGCCTATTACGGCTTAAGTCAGTACGGCTTCCATCCAATCAACCAACCACATATCGCATCCGAGTTGTCCACATTGTTCGTGATCGGACAGAGGCCAAGGTAAAGGCCAAGGGAGATCAAGGTACGGAACAAGCATAATCACGACCAGATGGCGTCGCAAGGGGGTCAAACGAGATCAAGGAAAGGTTAAGCTTAAGGATGAAAGTTCGAATTGAACAGAATTACGCTAGGTGTTTGAAATCCTCCCATTGATATATGGTAATAGTAATATCATGTTGGAGTATAGACCCTAGGTTTTTTTGGTTCAAAGAGGGGTATAGCGGCATCAATTAAGGGCCAAACTTAATTAGTGTACGGGCTTGGGTTCCTAATTTCCGTATATAGGACTTGAAAACGTTCTTTCTAAGGAATCCGTATTCAAAGATTTATCAGGATATCTAGATTTTTACTAGGGTTATGGTACGCCAGAAGTATGGTTGGACAGATAGGTATCCATATATTCAGTTCGTCCCTTATCTATAATAATATTAGGCGTAACAAACCACCGTTATGTGAACAAAGTAATATACATATGTATATCATATACAAGTATTAGGTTGTCAAAAAAGTCCTGCGGTATTTTTATTGAATTTTCAATTGTTCTTGACCGATGCTACGGCTGCTACTATGCCGGCCTCCTTCGACCAATTCAGCGATTTTATCGCAATTTTTGACGACAGGCCTTCCGGAGCGTGGCGCATCTTCGACCACCTCTACACCAGAACGAAGACGTTGAAACCATCGTTGTGCGATGGAAATGGAAACTGTATCGGGTCCATAAACTGCACAAATTTTATTGGCGGCTTGAAATGCATTTTTGCCTTTATCGTAGTAGTACTGTGAAATAAGCCGTATTTTCTCTTTATTTTGCTCTATGTTTGCGACGCTATCACTCACGAACGACTTAAAGGTAACAACAATTAATCAAACACGTGTTAGCGCGTGAAGTGAGCTCTCCAAAAGGGTACAGCATGACCCGATGCGACGAATAAAACTAGAACTACCCGCTCTCAGCGCCAACTAGCGAAAATACCGCAAGACTTTTTTGACAACCTAATATATTATCCATAAATGGTAAACACTGTGGAATTTAACCTCACCTAACCAAATAAAATACACATAATGCAATTCCTCTATCAATATCCACTATTTCTTATTTGCAATATAAATGCACCAATATATCTACTAAAGCACGTAAGCCTCTCCTCAAACGCATAAATTTTAGAATGCCAGATATATCGTGCCAATGTCATGTGGAATTGTTGAAATTACATAATACGTCGGTGGCTCTCGGTGCATAATAAACTCATAGAAACCAGTAAATTTTGTTAATATTTGCCACTCACGTTCAATCAATTCGTATGAGTATGAGCTGATCATGTCTAACGGTCAGAGACGAACGGACATCGGCCAACAGCAAACAGACTAACAGACGAGCATACGAGCAAGCAAAAAACGCACAGAAGCATCAAGTCACACAAATCGCAATTTTCCGTTTGTTAAGTCAACATGGAGACCCAAAGCAAAAAAGGCCGACTAGGCAAACACAAACAAGTTTGCGAATCGAAGAGCTACATAAGTAGATAGGGGCAAAAAACAAAAAAAGAATGCTTAGAAAAAATGCAGCAACAACAAAAACAAATTAAAGTAACTGTCGTTACAACAGTCACAAAGTCAAGCTGGCTGTGTGGAAGCTTACGGCTAGAATCGATAGCAGTTTCTGCACTGCTCTCTTCTATGATTTATATACGAATGGACGCAAGCTAGACGATATACGGGAAGCGGCAAAGAAAACGGTGTAACATCGCTTCGCTACTAAGTACCCAATAACTAGTAGACAAAAAGTAATCTCAAAACATTTTGAAATTTAAGATTTTGAAGTTTGATTACGAATTTTGAATCTGGTATTATTTATATAGTGTGTGCTAGTATCGGTAGTTTACGCCTAAAGATATTCAAGAGCTTTCATTTCATCCAGAACAAACAATGGTTTGGTGTGGTTTTCGGCCAATCATCGGTCCATGTTTCTTCAAAAATGATGACAGTGAGAAAGTAATATTCAATGGCGACCGTTATGGCGTCATGATAACCGACAATTTTATTCCTGAAATTGAAGCTCGTAATCTCGGCGACATTCCAACAAGGCGGCGCCTCTTCCCACGCACCCACGCATCAATCAGTCTGTGGAGATATGTAAAGTCTTAAGTCCATGCGGACAATCCCGCTTAGACTCAATCCTTGGAGCCAAACATCAAGCGTGTCGCCAGTTACCAGTTGAAATGCTCGAACGAATCATCGAAAATTGGACTCAAGGGATGGACCATCTGAGACATAGCCACAGCTAACATTTGAAAGAGATAATCTTCAAAAAATAAATGCCAAAGAATGTTCTTTCGAGTGATAATAAAAATTTCACATTACATTTGAAGTATCTGTGGGTTTTCGTTAAACAAGTAGGGAATCTTAAAATTGATCACTCTTTATATACCTGTTGACAAATGAGTATTGCTTGGATAACTTAGAGCTGCACCGTACTCAGTCTGTCAGGTCATACTGGGACAACTTTGTTTCTCCTGTAGGGGAACATGATTCTAATTTTTCATATCACTCTACCTTCCTCGATATACAGAAACGCTAGTAAAAAAGCCGCATACTTCAGAAGATTTTAATTACGATTGTTTTTGTAATCAAAGTCTTATCATCGAAGATGTGAACTTACCGGAATCTTCTAATAACAAAGTATCAGCCTTAGATAATCAATATACAAGTACACCACTTGCATCAGCTAAACATACAATGCGTCAAATGAGAGCGGAAGAGTATCGTTCCAAAAAATTAAGATCTTATGTGGTGAGACATCACTGGCTCTTCTCTCGAGGAACAGCATTACTAAAGAGTAAACTTCACAAAGAAGTTAAGGATTACCCCCGATAATAAGACTGAATGGAGTAACTCCAATGCTTTACCTGCTACTAAGGGATAACATTATTAAGTGTTACAATGATGACTCGAAAGCGTCGGAAGGCATTGGTGCAGGATCTAGACTAAGAGACCTTTCAGATCTTACATCTCGTTCTCAATCAGCAGGCTGACTGGGTTATTTCTAGAACACTTACCTCCTGCTTGACCTCTCACTCCACCCCGCTCCACTTTCTTTTTACTCAAATAAATATCAATCCAATCAAAGCATTGACTAAAGTGGCCCCACCAGTTATACGGCGTAATGTGTCGCATGCGGTCAGCGCCGACTTATCAATGGCAATACGAGAAATGTGCACCTTATTGCGTGCCACATTCGTTTTAAATCCGACGGCAAGTTGAAATGGCTCAGCGCTTAGCAGCGTTGCACTTGCCGACTCGCCAATGCGACGGCTTTGTGCAAATGTGTCTGCGTGTGATTGGATATCAATCTTTTCGCAATTTGGAACACAATTTAAAATTCATGAAAAATTCTTTTGAGCCGCAGCGTAAATAGCCAGGGCGTCGCTGGCGAAATTTCCAACATCCCCGGCTGCTTAGCTGCTTATGGCGGCGGCTAAGTGTTTGCATTAAGGTAAACAGTTCTTTCAGTTTTGACGAGGCTGTGGCTTAATTGCGGCTTGCATTATTTATATGCCTACGAAACAGCCATAGTTTAACGGTATATGTGAAGGTTGTGGGTTAAATAGAGTCGGAATATTTACCTTTTAGCTGGGCTGCAGTGCTATCAGTAGTGGAAAGTCAGCAAAAGTACGCTTCAGAATCATTAAGCATGGCAAAATTCAGAGATTTAATGCACATACGTGCTGCTTTTCAGTAAAAAAAAAAAAAAAAAAAATGGAGAAAAACTTTGAAAAATGTAAAACTGTACTTTTTTGTTGTTAAAAATATATTTCACTTCCAATTGGCAACTCCAACCCACACTTGCTACTTTATATTATATATGTATGTATCGATATATGTAAATATGTATACCACATCTGTATGTAAGTATATGATATATTTTTCACCTCCACCACCACCATCTTATTCACCATTACCGTTGTTGGTAATGGATTACTGCAATCAGGCGAGTAATCGAGTCATTCAGCGAAACCTTTCAAGTAGGCGTTGCTATTCAAAAATAGCCGAATACTTAGTGCTTTTTTAATTGTTTGCTGCTTTTGTTCACGGCAGCAACTTCCATTGTTAATTAAAATTATGAATAAAATGCGAAATTTCCAACAACAATGCTTTTATTTATGTTCACTCGACAGCACTCAACACTTTCCTTCGAAAGGATTCAAGGCTGCAAGGCTTTTGTGTCGCGGCTTTCGTTGCACCAAGCGTAGAGCTGCATATGGCGTCGATGTTAAAGCACAGGGTGGTACATAAAAGGGTTTACTTTGTAAAAAGTGAAAAAGAATTCCGTGTTTTCCATATTGGTAATCGAAACAGAAAATATTTTTCCAAATCGAATTTAGCCGTCTCCTCCGTAATTGTTATAACAGTGATCCAAAAAGACTCTTATCTCATTGTTCATCGTTCGATTAAGTCATTTCGTAGGGCTGATCAACATACCATAATTTACACAGAATCCTTTCAATTATGGAACGCCGAACGCTTGCAGGTTTGGCAGATTGACAAAACACTTTGAGCCTAACAAAATTTCTCACGTCTTCGCTAAGTTCGCCGATAATATATAATATTTACAAAGATGTTTCAACCTACAACTTCTTACAATAGCGTACTGGCTCGTAGGAAAGCAAGCTCATCAATTTGCCATTTACAACGATTCTACCATGACCCTCATAGGTCGGATAACAATGTGCTTATTGACAGTGAGATCAAACATTCCTTGACAAGTGTTGAACGCTTTATCCGCCAGCTCGAAGTCTGCATTGCAGCAACTGAATGTTGCTACGTTAATGGCAGAGAACTCCGCTTGAAAGACACTTAGTGGTCCAGCAACCTGAAATGATCTATCTGATAGAGAGCCCTCAACAGAAGGTTCCCCATCCCAGTGTTCGATCTATCCGTGAAATATTAGCTTAAAGTAACCGATCCAAAGAGTTAATTCTTGACGGGATAAAATGAGCGTCAATTCCGTAAATCGGCTGTCGTGAGAATTTGACCTGTCCTCATCTCTTCTCCAGCTGCTAGAACTTGAATTTCGCAAGGAAATTCAAGGAATCCGTCCGACGTAGATACATATATGACTATTTATTAACAGGTCGGTTAGGACAACGATTAGGTTAAATTAGGCTACACTGGCCGAGTCCCACTTAGGCAATTGCGCCTTCTATGGACTTACTGATCCTTAGTATTGCCAAATGGAAGTTCTGTTTAGTTTAAGGAGCGACCTGATATCTAAGTGTCATATGTCGTCTAGTCCCCCGAACTCTGAAGCTCCTAAATACTGAAGTCGAGTTCAAGATAGTGCTGGGCAAATGCATAGTACAAGATTATGAGAAATATTTTAGATCGGAACCATACATATATGAAATTAATTTTCTGGAACTCGAGAACCCTTTTTGCAGGAGTTCAATTCATTTGGTAAGGATAAAAGCCCATATGTATAGCTAGCACGCTTTTAATTTAATGGGTTATTAAAGGTATGACAGAGTTGCTTGAGGTTCGATATACATATTAACTGTGGAACAGTATACAAATATTATATAACAGAGGGATGTTTCGCTAACACTATAAAATTTGTTACTTGTGACTCCTCTGTTCGGCATAGAGATCGCTGAAATCGATTATAATTTACTGTTGTGTTACTACATTTACAGTTATAAGGTAATTATATTTCGGCACCTTTTTCATACACAACGCATATCGCTGCACTTGAAGGGCATCTATTTAAAATATGAATGAAATATCGAAACACGTCCGGTGCCGGAAGTCGCTAACCCTGCCACACATGCTGATCCTTACTTAACTGTTTCAAATTAACAAAAGCAAAAAAAAAAAAAAAAAATTGTTTTTCATACTGATGGGATAATGGAATGTGTTGACGGAATTTTAATGCTCATATTGCTTGGATATGTTGGTGCGCAGGTGGGGGCGCATGCGCGTAACAACTGAGATAATCTGGCAGTTATTAGAGCATAAAGGCAGTTGGAAACTTCATTAATATTCATATAATTTCGAATACAGTTATGTGTTTATTGCAGTTGTTAATATTAAGTGGCGGTTAAATCTTGTTGGCTTTATGGATATTAGGTTATATTCATAAGTCAGATACTTTTCAAACTTACCGCTTACGCATTTTAGTATAAGTTTGTGGTTTAACTAAAAAAACAGTTTGTGAAAACGATGAAAAAATCCATGAATAAAGCTTCGAATTACTTCCGCATCCACCGTATTCTCCAGATCCGGCCCCAAGCAACCTTTTCCTGTTCTCAGATTTCAAAAGAATGCTTGCTTAGAAGAAGTTTTCGACGAATAAAGGGATGAAGGCCGAAAGGGAGACCAATTTCGAAGCAAAAGGACAAATCGTACTACAAAAATGTCAACGAAAAGTTAGAGGATCGCTTTAACCAGTAAATCAGTCTTGAAAAAAATTGCGTTGAATAAAAAAGCAAATTTAGCCAAAAAAATTATTTTTACTATGGTAGACCGGGGACGGCCGATAGCATGAGATGGAGGTGCCTTTACGCTTTGTCTTAATTCATCAATATCACAAAACTTCGGTTTTTCCGGGTTGGACAAAGAAGCGAAGCAAATGAGTCTGGTAGGGAACAAGGGCAAGACGAAATATTGTATGTCCTGTCATAAAACAAGCAGTCGTCGCACTCGCGGCTTCGTTCCCATGTCACTGTTGACTGTCGCAACTTGGAAGTCTTAGTAGTTTCATCTATATTGGAAAGTGCTACAGGATATTAAAGAATCGGAAGACCGATTTATGACTCAAATATGACTCAAATATGAAATTGTTAAATTCGGATTCTTCGATTCCATTTTGTTTTTGAAGGGAACCAGTGATTGGTCGTGTGCATTTTGTGATCCCAATGACAGCGCAGGAGCTCAGGAGCTGCCGCAACCGCATACTGCAAAACAACTACTGGAAAGCGAATGGGTCTTCGAGTTTTCTATGAAAGTCTTGTGGAAAATTTATGGACCGTTGGTTCTCATGTTAAATAGCGCAGACGATGGAGCGTTGAGTTATACGAGTATACGACGAAATGATAAGATTTAGCGAATTAAAAGGCGGCTAGGTCATGTCATCCGAATGGAAGCGCTTCAGCTTCGTTGGTGTGGGAGGTTGGGAGGTAACCATCAGAATGATCTGGTGGAGAGCGACATGGTTCCACTTATTTCCAACTAACGCCAGACTGCAAGATTAAGAAACGAGTCTATATCTATCTATCTATCTAGTCTGTAGTTTTATTTATGAATTTTGATACATGTGTATCTTTTATGGTTATCCTAAAGTGTAATGAAATTAGTTATTATAATTTTTGTTTTTTTTTTTTCGGGTTTATATCAACGTTCCATTATAGTACCTATCAAAGTCAAGTATGTTAAAATGGGTATTTTATAGATATATACTAGGTATGTACTGGGTATATACTCGGTATGTACTAGGTTTGTACTGGGTATATACTGGGTATATGCTAGGTATGCACTGGGATGTACTAGGTATGCACTGGGTATGTATTGGGTATGTACTAGGAATGCACTGGGTATATACAAGGTATGCATGGGTATGTACTAGGTCTATACTAGGAATGCACTGGGTATGCACTGGGTATATACTAGGTATGCATGGGTATGTACTGGATATGTACTGGGTGTGTACTGGATATGTACTAGGTATGCACTGGGTATGTACTAGGAATGCACTGGGTATACACTGGGTATATACTAGGTATGCATTAGGTATGTATATGGAAAAGTCAATTTCAAAATGTCAATGGCAACTAACTACCTTCGTTTGTTAATATCGACTAATATCGATTTAGCTTCAGTTCGATAATGTATGTCTTTATGTAAATATATTTAAGTATGTGTGTCTGTATGTTTATACGCATTAATCAACCGTTCTCAATGAACGGCAGTCAACCTTGCGTAGGCCCCAAAATGGTTGTCTTTAAGTGCGGTTTTGCCGGCGTCGACAGCTTAAGCCCCCCAGCCGATTCATACATATGAATAGATGTATATGTTTGTGTGTGTATGTACGGGTGTATGCGCCAGCTTGCATTGCTAATGTGAAACAGAAATTTCAACATTCAACACCAGTCAGCAGTCAGCAGTCAGCAGTCATTACCATCATTAATGTCGGTGCAGCGATATCATTTTCATGTCAAAAATGGAGACCGGACGAAACTTCTCAGAAACGCATTAGCCGCGTTACAAATATGGTCTAATAATTCATGCCACATATTGTAATTACGAAAGCGCGTATAACTAGCAGCGCAAATGGTGAGTAAGTAGCCACCAAAACAACAACAAGAACAACAACGAAAGCAGATAAATACAATAAGTGTGCCTCAACCCACCCCATGAACTCGGCGCTGACTGTGGCATCTATAGTTGCCACTCATGGCAGCTCATGGCTTGACGCACATATACAAATACATATGTATGTATATACATATACTTTAGTATGTATGTGTATGTGCGGACCTAGTGTCAACATCTTAGAAATAGTTGTGCAATGCTTTGTTTTTGTCCGGTATAGAATTTTTAGTTCGGTATATTGTTGCCACATCGCATTTTTTCCACAACTTAAGTATGTAGTATGTGTATGTGTGTGTGGTGTATGAACATCTGGAGGCAGCAGCGCCACAACAAATATGATTGATATCTCACAGTAGTTGGACGCGGCCAGCTGACGACAAGCCGTCAGACATTAGCCGTTAGCCATGAGTAGACGCGCGGCCACAGAGTGCGCCGAGCGCATGGACCGTACGCTGAAGCGGCTGATTTAAAGTCACGGCGGCGATCACAGGCGCACATACCATCCACACACACACACACACTTGCACATTTATGAATCGCATGGAAAAATGGAGCACATGTCTAAAATGACGATGATGAAACGTCCGATTCCCGGAATAAGCTGACTGCGACGTTGGACTCGGGCTCAGGCCGCTTCGACTGCAGTCCAAATATTAGCAAGCAACAACAACAGCCTTTGTCTGTTCACTTTGTTGTTGTATTGTGTTGTTGTACTTACTTTTTTCCCTCGTTATCTGTACGCTTCGTCAAATCTTCCAGAGCCAACGCTTGGCTGGTTGCCATACGTGTGTGATTATATTCAAGCGGCCATGCCATGCCATTGCCTAAATTGGAAATACTAAGAAATGAATGCAGCTCGCGCCACTTGACTTCTGCGTAATGTTTAGAGAAGCGTTTCTAAGCTATGGCTATCAATAAGCCTTCATTGTTAGTGTGTTTATTGTAGGGCTAAGCTATAGTGAAGTGAGCGCTAATGTGTTCTACTGTTTGTAGGCTTGGATTAGACTACTCTATTAGAAATTTGTTTATAGGTATGTACGTATGTCTCTTGCTATACACGAAAGGAAGTGCTGATCCGACAATCGGCGAAACTTCGATCTCTAAATCACAACAGACATCTGATGGAAATTCGAAACTTACCGAACATGATCCGAGGTATAATAAAAGGAAGAAGACAGCAATTAAAACAATTTTCTCTACATTTGTTATAGGAAGAGTATATTTCGAGCTTCGGATATAGAAATAACACAAAAGATCTAAGTCTAGTAAATATGTGCAGAATCATGAATTTGAGACCTGTACTAGAGCCCTTTCTTTTTGAAAAATAATAAAGTGTGTTGGTACTACTCTATAGGCGTTCCCATGTAGCCAATAATCGAGGCTTGAATCAAAATACGAATCGTCGCAGCTCAAACCTCTGTTATTTCTATCCAAATATTATTTCTATTATCCTGTATGCCTCAAAAGTTTGAGAGTGAAGTTCCCTCGATGGTCGCTTGGATTTTATAACCGTTACAAATGCTACGTTGCTGATTTGTTTGAGGTAATTTCCTTATGAAAATCTTCCGACCCTCACTGGTTGACAAATTATCGCTCGCACTTACCGCGATTGTTACCTGACGCAGAGGGATATATTTTCGATTCCTTTAGCCTACAGTTCGAAAGTACTTGTACGGGTCCAAATTCAGCCACTTGACCTCAATTTTCAAAAAAAAAAAAAAAAAAAA
>NW_017535630.1:526893-544483 GCF_001853355.1 Bactrocera latifrons | reverse complement strand
TGGACCAAAAACCATATCTCAGGAAGTACTCAACCGATTTCAATGAAATTCGGTATATAATATTTTCTTAACACCCTGATGACATGTACCAAATGGGTGTACCATGGGTGAAATCGGTTCACAACCACGCCTGAAATCTCGATTATCACTTTATTATGCGAAAGTATAAAATGTTCGGTGACACGCGAACTTAGCCCTTCCTTACTTGTTTTATTTAAGGTTCAGTTTGCCCCTGAGAGTACATGGGTATGATGAAAAGTGGGCATAAATTCCTAATCTAAGGCATTGGCGTGCTGTATAAAGGTGACTTAGTTCGAACTTGAAGTTGTTGCTATTCAAGTCGACTGGATGCTCACTTAGAGACGCTATTCACTACCCGGAAAGGTAGTCGCATTGTATGGTGCCAAGGTTGTCTCAGTTATGAGGCCAATGCGAGAGTACCAACTTATGAGGCAGAGCTTTCAAAGCTCAAAGAAGGCAAAACACCTACCACACCTACTGATGACGGGAGAGGCACGTGCTACGGGGTCCGCCAGGGTTTTAACGAGCTTTGGCATTAACCCATCAGTCATTTTAGCATACTCAAGTGACAGAATACCACGAACCCCAAGCCAGGATTCAAACTGATCCATCTAATAGTCCTTGCTATGTCCACATCAAGCCAAGGTTAAAAAATCCATAGGAGTGTAAATAGACGGTGACGGCCGCAGAACATTTAGCGTTACCCAAGTTGCACCGCGTTGAGGCTAACCTGCTCTACATCCCATTTCTTTTATCATATAAATTTACCTTAACTAAAAGCTAACCTTTAAAATCCTATTATATCTTCTCGATTTAAGAGTGATTTCTACAAATTTATGCGCACCCACGTTCGTTATTTCGAATATGACCTAAAATCGTTACTACTGCCTTTTGTCAAAAAATATTCTGCTCTACCTAAGTGCATAGATCCACATGTTCGGCTTACTTGTAAGAAAAATTATTCACACTACGCACCCACACATACATACCTCTAAATGTGTGAAATATTAGTCTACATAATGTCTAATTCACTCACTTGAGATGTGGCTCCATGATTGCCTTCAAAACTGCTACATACATATATGTCTCATATTGAAGAGTGGCCGGCAACAACAGCAACAATGCAACTCATTAGTTCTGCATATCGGCGACATGAAGTGCCAGCGGCAACCGACATATTATATTAAAGTGCATAGAAATATACACATACATATATGTGTGGATCCATGCATATTAAAGTCTTATATATATGGTTTCATATATGTTTGAACACATACATATATTCATGTATGGGTTTTTATTGAATCACCCGTTCATGCATGGCCTTTGCCGCCGCTATCAGTGTAGCCAGGTAGTCAAATAAAGCAAAGTGGCCTACTGCTACCGTCTCCGTCCACCAACTTTTCAGCTAACCGACCAACAAACCAGCCATCTAGTCAGCTAACTATTCAGCCAGGCAGCCAGTCAGCCGACCCAGGAGCTGGTTGCATTCACCAGCCATTGTAGACGACATTCCATGCAACTAAAGCCGTTATGGAGCCGAACGAAACGTATCCGACAGCGTCGAGTTGGTCAGCTTGGCGAGGCGGGCGGTGTACACCCTCCGGCGCCACCATCACACTAGCATCACCAATTTGATAGATCGCCGTCGATGATGGAAAAATCGTGCATATTGAATGCCACATTTATCAGGGTTATTTGTTGATGGATATTGTTCGATGGTGGTGTTGTTGTCGATTTGACTGCACGGTTGCTACCGATTTTGTCTAACTGCCACACTACATACTATGCATGTATATGTGAGGTTTTTAGTTTAGTAGAGCTGGCTGATAAGGCGTTCACACGTTCAAGGTAATGTCAAAAGTTTTTCGACCGAGAAGGAAATGCAAGTTTTTAGCGGTGTGTGCTTCTATAAGGCTCTTACTCGTATTTTTTAGTCTCTACCACACCTTTACCGTTCCAAACAGAGTAAGTGCGCTAATAGATTTTTTAATCCCACTTCAAGTGCAGTCGGAGGCCCCTAATTTGTTTTTGTAAAGTAGAATGTACCACGGCACAATATGATTCCGAAATACCAGCCGATATATTAAAAATGAAATATTAAGGGAAAACATTTGCTAAGGTGCATGAGACAGTTGTCATGAAAGTCGCCTCGACGAACCGAAATGTAGCCATATCCGGTCAGTGGTAAGTGGTACCATTCCAATAGAACTTCTCTCAAAGGAGAAAAGACAGCTCTGTTTATGGAAGCAGGATGGAATAGAAATCCACATGCGCACAAAAGGCAAGGAAGCAAACACTTGAACTCTGACAAGTTCTGTAGTCACGGGAGCGCAGAGTAAGATGGACCGTCATACTAATCAAAGATGTGGTGAAGTGATAGGGAGCATGGTGAGGTAAACGCCTGCTTAACACAAATGGTCTCCGGAAACAGTTTCTACTTTTTCTGAAACTACCCATACAACATGGGAAAAGCAGAAAGTCCTGTATGCATTTACGGAGACGAAAAACTAGATAACTAGAAACCCTATTTTAAGCGAAGTCGATGGAATGAATATAGAGGAATAGCGGAATAGATTGACGCTGGATACAAAAACGTAGGCTTCCCTAGACGCAGCGAGAGAGAAGAAAATTACCTGATACATAACCATCGTAGAATGCTTGCCCTGTAGTAATGCGGAAGTGGTTCCGGGGATCTTATTTTAGATAATATTTTCTGAGAAAAAGCATAATATCGAAAAAATTACATTCTAAAAGCCGAAGAATTAAGATGGTGATGGCTGAGTCTTTATGCAACTTGCCAGCTTTATTATTACCATCAGGAAAATCCAAAAAAAAAGAGGGGTGAAGAAGCTGGCATTATTAAGGAACTAAGAGCGGTTGAACCGAGAAAGAGTCAAGGGTGATGTAGTCTAAGTTTAACAGAATAATCTGAGTTAAAAATGTTGAGGTGTGCCTACCGCTATACATGATTTATGATGAAACGGTTTAGAGAAATAAAATTTCGAAGTGTCTATTAGAGCGCATCAAGCGCTCGGTTTCTTGATATTCCTGATAGAGAAAACAAACTATTTCAGTCTTCTTAAATCGTGTCAAAAAAGTCTTGCGGTATTTTCGCTAGTTGGCGCGTAGTTCTAGTTTTATTCGTCGCATCGGGTCATGCTATACCTTTTTGGAAACCTCATTTCACGCGCTAACTAGTAGCCGTAGCATCGGTCAAGAGTTGGGCATGAGTCATCAAACCGTTATAAACCATTTGAAGAAGCTTGGAGTCACTAAGAAGYTCGATGTATGGGTGCCACACGAATTGACGCAAAAAAACATCTTTGACCGTATCGACGCATGCGAATCTCTTTTGAATCGCTACAAAATCGACCCGTTTTTGAAGCGGGTGGTGACTGGCGATGAAAAGTGGGTCACTTACGATAACGTAAGGCGCAAATGGTCGTGGTCGAAAAACGATGAAGCGGCCCAGACGGTGGCCAAGCCTGGATTGACGGCCAGGAAGGTTCTTCTGTGTGTTTGCTGGGATTGGCAGGGATTAATCCACTATGAGCTGCTCCCCTATGGCCAAACACTCAATTCGGACCTGTACTGCCARCAACTGGACCGCTTGAAGGCAGCACTCATGCAGAAGAGGCCATCTTTGATCAACAGAGGCCGAATTGTTTTCCATCAGGACAACGCCAGGCCGCACATATCTTTAGTGAAGCTCCGGGAGCTCGGATGGGAAGTTCTTTTGCATCCACCGTATAGTCCGGATCTCTCACCAAGTGATTACCACCTGTTTCTGTCCATGGCGAACACGCTTGGTAGTCTGAAGTTGGCCACAAGAGAGTCCTGTGAAAATTGGCTCTCCGAAGTTTTTGCCAATAGGGAAGCGAGCTTCTACGAGAGGGGCATTATGAAGTTGGCATGTCGTTGGGAACGCTTCATCGAACAAAACAACGCATATTTGACTTGAATCGCATTATTGAAAATTCAATAAAAATACCGCAATACTTTTTTATTATGACATTTATGACTTTTTGGTATTATGTTCGGCATGCTCTCGACTTTAATACATACTTTTAGTTCATAAAATTTGACATTTAAGCTTCTTAATCAAACGGAAATTAGACTTTGACTAAAGCTTCTGCGAATACTAGTTCTCTCCAGACTTGTTTAATGTTGAGATAGAGATAATTGTTCCGTTTGATCTGGTTGCTCGTCGGTGGATTCTTATTCATGTGCTTGGTAAGCTCAAATTTGAATCTCTGGACAGCTCTGGACCTGGCTACGCTTGGAATATCCAATTGGCGCCACGTAGCGAAAAGAAGAAACGACTGGCGTGCTGTTGTTAACTCGGCTATAATCGCGTAAGCGGTGTCTACGCCAATTAAGAAGAAGAAGACAGCTCAAAAAAAAATAAAGAATAGCATTTTGTAGTGCATCTCGTTTGGTCGTCGTCGAGAGACTCAAAGTGGCACCTATGGTGGTGTGAGAGAGAGGAAGAAGAACAAAGCAAGATAGAGTGAAAAACGGTGAGTGCTGATGCATCTCGTTTGGTCATGTGCTTACTGAGCACTTCTGGAGAGCAAGAGCGAAGGAAACGAGAGAGAGATGGTGAGAGTGGGATTAGAGAGCATGCTGTTTGGTCGTCAATAAGTTGCCACATTTTACAAAACAATCTCGTGTGAACGCCTTGTAAGCGGGTTGCACAAAAGCGTCAGGGTCCCAACACTGGTTTAGTGCAATATGTTGTCACAATTTGTGTTGCAGCTGCTGTATGTGCAGCTCACCAATTACACTTATGCTTGCTGTTGTTGGCCACATTATCGAAGCCAAAAATTACAGTAATTCACTTCACTTTGATGGCCTATTAAGGCTGCAAAAGCAAAATATGATTTTCACCTGCAACTCTTTGGCATTTGCTGTGTGTTGTGTTCTTGTTATTTGTTGCTAGTTGTTGTAGGTGTTGTTGTCAGGGTTGGCATGTAAAATTGCTGCTGCAGTTTTTATATGGTCATAATGCATTCCGCCACCACTGAGACCAATCGATATGTCTTTTAGGTTTTCTTTGCGCCTTCAAGCTCGACTCCGTGTGACTCAAGAGGTCAGCATTGCAGGAAATCTATTTCAATTTCGAAATTCATATTTTTAACATAGCCACGTACTCGTAAGTACTGTAAACAGCAATTCGAAATGGAGTACGGTTATCATTATGTTAAATTGATTGATGCATCGGGGCAGAAATGCTTTAGGCTTACCAAATTAAGCTTCCTAAATTTGTTGCTGATGATGATTAATTCGGCTACCACTTTGGACGCGAACAATGATGAATGTGAGAAATAAATTTTGTCTACAAAAATATAATTTTTTAACATGAATAGGGTATAATAATTTTACAACGAAGTTCATAACACCTGTGCTTGGTTTCGGACTGCAGCCTCCAGTTACGGTGAAGTTTTAGGGGCTTATTCTAGATAGACAGCTTTCAGGGAAGCACAATATTGAGGGAGGGTGCAAAAAAAAAAAATAGGTCTCCACCGAAAATAGCTCTGGTTCTACGACTCCATAGTCAAACACTTTATGTTCTATGGGGTCATTGTGTGGTAAAGAGCCCTAGAAAAAACTACACTAGTATGAAAACTAGAGAGCGTTCAACTAGCGGCTCGCATCAGCATGTGGGCACCACACATATATAGATATTACCTGGAAGTGTCTATCACACTTAAAGAACCTGGGTTTCTAAATGAACTCGTGTGTCTGAAATTCGTTGGAAATCCTTGCACACTTTGACTTTAAGCGGATCTTTTGGACCATGAAATCGCCAAACCAAACTCGTGCGCCTTTTTATTATACATGCATGCGAGAAGTGAGGCGCAGTGAGCTCCTTTCCGGGTCAAAACTTGGTGAGAAGGTTGGTGAAGGTGTATATTTGTATTATCAGAAAATCAGCTTCACACTGCTTGGATCACTTAGATCATGGAATCGCCAAACGAAACTCTGACGGCTTTTTCTTATACCTGCGAGATTGTTGTGGGTGGGTAGGTAAAAGCCGTAGAAGGTGAAAGGTATTGAGCTCTTTTCCGGATGGCTCAAAGTTTGAGGGGAAGGTTGGTGGAGAGGTAGATCGCCAAGAACTCTCTATCAGCTGCAGACTTCTTAGCTATTGCAGTGTTTTCCAATCCAATATTTTTGCCATTAAAGTAGCAGTAGATTTACTATTACGAAGAGCAAAGTCCTTTAGAAATGTAACTATCCATTCTGATAGCAGGGCGGCGATACTGGCCTTGAGCTCACCAACCGTGTATTTACGACTATTCAAGGAAGGCCCAACCTTGTTTACAATGACATTGAGTAACTTTCTTATAAGACGAGTATGCCTGCCAGGCCACAGCGTACAGCCGAGCTTCGTGGAAGCTTGATCAGCTTTGGACCACCATCAGATTATGCGCTGTCGCAAAATCCTTTTGACTCAAGATCGATCGGAAGAGATTTAGTGAGACTACCGTCATTTCCGAATCAGTTTCAGTCTTCATATTCATCACTTTGACCCCTCAAACCGCTTGAAAATCATACCATTTCTAACCGAGATTTACTATTTCCAATGAGATTTTACTCGTTTGGGCCACAAGTGCGTTCTGAGCTTAATCACACGCCTTTATTATACACACAGAACTCTATATATACTTGGTTGCAAACTTACATGTGCTCGTATATTTAGATTAATTGCTCCGTTCGTATTTAGTAGTATGCTATTGGGGGTCACTTTATGGGTCATAAAATCAAAGCAAATGGCCAAGGTGTTAATTTACAATCCGGTTTATTGAAAATGATTGAGTTAAAGTTTACTAGCACATATATGTAGTACAATAACAACTATTGATGTAAGTGGAAAATATAAAATGGGACCCGGATGCGTACAGCTTGTTCGACTATGGATATGTCTTTTAAGTGGCATACATTTGTATAAGTGAAAACGAGTTCGATTGCGCCTTGACTTTGAATTTAGAAGTCTTAAGCGATTCATGTCATGCTGCAAAAGTTCTTTTACGGTCGTCTCAGAAATATAGTTAGTACAAAGTGTTTTGTCAGGTATACCCAAAAACGTGATACACAATGAGTTAGAGTTGAATGTTTACAATGTTTAAAACTAAAAAGCTTAAAGCTTCTGTAAAGACAGCTTAAAGTTTTCCTACAAAAAATTAAAAATTTTAATACAAAAAGTTTTAAGTTTTCATGCACATATCTAACAGTTTCTAAACACTAAAGCTTTCTTAAATAAAAGTTTGAAAGTTTCAAACCAAAATCTGCAACCTTTCATATCAAAAGCTTAAAGCTTTCACACAAATATCGTACAATTTTTATAAACAAAGCTTAAAGCTTTCATACCAAACACCTTAAAGTTCTCCTACGAAGAGCTTAAATTTTTGAAACTGTTTTACTGTTTTTAAAGCGTAATTTAAAGCTTCACACAAACAGCTTAAAACTGTTATACCAAAGCTAAAAGTTTTCATACAGAGAAATTCTCGCTTTCTTATTATAATTTGAAAGATTTCAATTTTAATACTAAAAGCTTAAATTTTTTATACAAAATGCCAACAATTTTCATGTCAAAGCTTTAATATCAAAATCGTAAAATTTTCATACCAAAAGCTAAAAGTTTTCATAAAAAACCGACAATTGTGATATAAGGAGCTTTCTACAGGAAGCTTAAAGTTTTCGTGCCAAAATGTGAAAGAAAAAAAGCAAAAGCTTAAAGTTTTTCTATTAAAAGCTTAGAGCTTTTATACCAAAAGCCATAAGTTTTCATACCAAAAGTCCAAAATTTGCATAGCAAAAGCTTGAAGCTTTCATACCAAAAGGTTAACAATTTCATTCCAAAAGCTTTCAGTATTATACCAAAGTTTAAAGATTTCATACTAAGAGCTAAAATGCTCATAGCAAAAGCTTTAAGTTTTCATACAAAAAGCCTAAAATTTGTGTATCAAAAGCTTAGAGATGTCATACAGCCAAAACTATATAAGAGTTGAAAGTTCAAAAGGTCTAAAACATTCAGTATTTCTCTGCTTAAAACTTTCATATACAAAGCTTAAGACCTTTATTCAAAAAACTTTAAGCTTCGATACCAAAACCTTAAAGATTTCGTGCAGAAATCAAAAAGCTGCCATGACGAAAGCTTACATACAACTTTTTTTTACAAAAAGCTCAAAGTTTTCACATTTTCATCCAAAAAGCTATTACTTCCACCCAAGGAGCCTTATATTTTCACTTAATGGGATTTAAAGAAACCTTTTAGTAATATTTATCAACTGATGTAGTTAGTAGATTGGATGGAAAGAGCTTCAACAAAACAGCTTTCATAAAAATTAATTTCACTTTAAGAAGCACATCGACCACAAGGGCGCAAACAGTAAATGTGTAATGCAAAGCAACATCTGCTCGAGTTTAGTGGGCATTTATCGCACCTTTACTGGCAAATATATACAGCTATAGGTAGGTATATGCGTGCCCTGAGCCGGGCACGACACGCATTTCAGCGCAGAATTGCATTAACCATTTCCACAAACACGCCCTGCCAGTCAACGCTCCCTGATATGAGCCGAGGGCAATGCCGCCACAGGTTTCACACTCAACTTGTATATATGTATGTTTGTGTGTGTATGCTGGTGCTCGTGGATGTCGCTTGATAGCCGCCAGTGCATTTGTACATCTAATCCTGAATGTCAAATGTCAAAATATATGGTGAAAATGTGTCAAATTTCTTATCTGATTCGGTCACGCTGCTACTTTACGGCGCCGCAAAACTACTGACCAACTAGCTACCGTTTCCCTTCGGTCTAACCTAACTTGTGAGTTGGTCACTTTACCACGCAATGCCTTTTGTTCGGATAACAACGCTTGCGAATGACGCTGAGGTCGTTGAACACGGAACACGAGCTGTAGAATTTATATACGAGGAGTATGCGTAGAGTCGCGCACATAACCTCAAACGCTGGCCTGTTAATGCTCTATGGCTAATGGTACTGAAATACATTTAGCAAATTGAAATTGAAAAGTGGAAAATATTTTATCAGCGATAAACTTGACTTTAAAATACTTTAATGAATTCGGTTAGTGAGATACTAGGCTTAGGTGAGAGATAAGGTTAAGCTGACATTCACAATAGTTTTATTTAATTGATTACTATTTTCATTTTCTTTAAAGCTTTAACCTTTCTCACTATTAAATCAATATACTATATATTAAGGTTGCCGGAGTTCGCTCCGAAAACTTCTTTCAGCTCTATATCCATGTGCCATTACTGGAAATGTCATATTTAGTTCGTGATCCCATCGGAATATCTAGATATCTTACAGCTCTGTTTATTCTTGTTCGAGGGTTTCCACAGAATACTGGCCGATATGATATTTCATATATTGAAATTTTATTTCCCTGCCCCTTAGTTAGCAAATTGAAGTTGAAGACCAGTATTGTCATCAGTCTTTCAGTTAGCTTATTTTAACCAACGATTAATATCTGTGACATCTTCTAGATATATCGTAAAACACACACTCGAGATTCAATATTCACACTCTTCTCATCTGCTTCAGATTCATTAAAAATATTCTTCATAAAATCTTAACACAGCACGTAATTCAGTTAGTTTCCGAGAGTCCATCGAAAGCTAAACTCTACAATAGTTACCTCTTAATCAGTAGGGATGCTGTTATAGTCCCTATTTCAAGGAACACGAAATTTTTTTTTCTTTTTTTGAAAAATGGCGACTGCCTGAAAATAAAAATAATTTTTTACGCTTTTTTTTTTGAAATTCCTGAATTTTTTTAAATATTAAAAACAAAGAATTAAGGATTATATAAAGAAGGTTCACACAAAATTTCAAGTAAATCGCCGGTACCGTGTGGAAAAAAGTAGTTTCGAGAAAAACGCGTTTAAAAAAGTGAGTCTACCTACCTACCGGGCTAGGTACTGCGTCACTAAAGTAACTGTAGCTCTTAATAATAATTTTAAAAATCCTTTGGAGGATATGTTCTTAAGGGTCTAAACTTTAAATATATGAAAAAAATCGAATTTTTCAAAATTCTATAGTAGAATACCCCCTTAAACTCTCTTTCCGAATTAGACTAGTTCGAGGATTTACACTGATTTTTTTCCGATTCATTCTTCAGAGAAAACACTTACCTTTTTATAAATGTCAGCTTAGTTTTTTAATGCTTTATAGTCGTGTTCCAAAGCAAGGCGGAGAGTTCAAATCTACTGTGTCTCTGGGAAACTTTTCTAGCACAACCTACGGGTTATTTTGAGTAAAGAAAGTTTGCGAACATTTTTGACAAATTCTTAGTAAAAAGCAAGGATGACTAAGTTTGTGTGAAACCGAGCATTTTACTTGTATACTGTCTCAACTTACAAGGACCAAAACGCGGGTTGATAAATCTTACTTATTGGTTACCTACATATGTGGTAAAAAGTCAGCCGGATTTTCGAAACTTTTGCTCTACTTTTTTAGAGATAACAAAGATTTAGTGGAGGAAGTTTATTACCATTCGAAAGAACATTCTCTGGCATATATTGTTAAATATTATCTCTTTCAAATGCTGGCTGCTGTTACTTCTCAAATGGTCCATCCACTGAGTCCAATTTTCGATAGATCAATCGAAGATTTCGACTGGTAACTGGCGAGTGACACGCGTAATGTTTTGCGCCAAAGGCCTGAATCGTTGCGGGATTGTCCGCATAGGCTTTAGACTTTACATATCCCCACAAGGAGAAAGTCTAACTGTGTCATATCAAATGAACTTGGTGACCATTCGACTTGCGTGAAATTATCTGCTCATCGAAGTGTTCTATCAATATATTCATTGATTGATAGGATATGTGGAGTGTGAAGTGGAGCCGTTTTGTCAAAACTAAATGTTCTTTTCAAATGCCCATAGATCGAAGCGATGTCGCTTGGGAAGGTTGAGCGGCTTCAATTCTCGCACAAGCTGTTTTTGCAATTAAAAATCTCGATGTAAAATGCGCCAGGGCGTTCAATACGTCAGTGCGAGTTGCTGCTAACGGCGCCGAATCGACTCTGCATGGTCTTCGTGTACACTCTTAGCTATGGTTGCTATCTTTTCTTCACTGCGTGCTGGACATGGGTTGTTCGATAAAATATTATCTAATAAGGAATGGGTGATGTTGTACGCTCAGTAGGCTGATTATATATCGTAAGCGCGTGAAACACATTCTTTACAGAACGAGAATATTCGAAATAAAGTTGAATGATTTGTAAACGTTGTTCAGGCGCAAGTCTTTCCACGATGGAATGCCAAACAATACTGAACAAAAATAACATGACAGCTTGAGACGACTCACTCGTGATCTGTCCAAAAAAAGGTCTTTTGAATAACCCGTTATATATTACCCTATATATATTTATCTCGAATATTTTAGGTGATTAGAACTACTTGTATTATATCTCGGTAGCAACAGTTTGAGAGATTATAAAAATTCTATGACTAGAGAATACAAGGTTTCACAAAAGCAAAGGTAAGTCAGCCAGATGAGGCTAGGATGACAAGTAGTTAATGTTACGGAAAGTAAATTAATATATTAAGTTTATTAATTTTGATTTGGTTCATCTAGTTTTAGAGTCGTAGGGTTATAAAATCTTAAAAAGAACTTAGTTTAAAAGTCTTTGTTAGTTCTTTGTTAAGCTGTCACAGCGATATATGCCAGCAAGCTATTAAATTGAGAAATGAGTTTCTGTTCTAACAAAGTTTCCTTGGATCTAAGGTCCCTTTAATTGACGGAATAATATACTACATACATAAGATATGATTCCAAAGTAATTTTAACCTCTTGACGCCACACTAGGCACAAATGAATGGATCATCTATTCTGTTCGATCGGTTTCTTTTCAGCTTATTCGGAAATTTGCAAGAATGATTCGCCTTTATATCTTGATATTTCCCTGGATTTAAGGAGACCGTTATATGATTTGTTTAGATACGCAGTTGTTACTACACATTTTTGTGTTTTCTGCAGCCTGGCTTCGGAACGGTGAGACTCGAGTTTACTATTGAAAGGTGACAACTTATATTAATTAGGCGAGCATATTAAATATTCCAGGCAATGCAACTAGGCAACTGGTGCAACGATAAGAGTTCTAATGACAAACAGAGACTATGTTTGGTAGTTGAAAAAACTGAGCAGTCGCCTAGAAATCAAAAGCTTCGATCTTGAGTCGATAGTTATCACGCCATTTCTTGCATAATGTGGAATTATCTTTATTTAAGAGTCGAAGTAAGTTTCGGAAACGCTTTAAGAGGAAAGGAGTAACGTGACTCTGTATGTTTTTATATTCATATTATATTGAAAAATGTTGCGCAGAAAGCTGCTACTACAAACGTGTATATATTTTTCTAAATGCAAATGTGAATGCATTAACAGTCGCTTTCTGCTTGAGAACGCGCAATTTACGCACCTGCGACATTTTTTACCGCCGTCCCTTTGTCTCTGCCCAGGCATTTTAAGACGATTGGATTTGGTTACGGCTGAAAGCCTCGCGCGATCGCAAACTTCCGCTAAGCAACGCAGAGGCGTATGCAACTCCCACACATGGCCACCCCTTTTGTTATGTGTAAGCGATAATTACCCGCTAGCCGATTGCGATTGCGTGTTGCATATGCAACATGCATTACCACTTGCAACACATTCGCCATTCGCATGCATAATTACAGCTAACGCACTTTTTCAAGACGCAAACTATATACACGGCCGCAAATGACTATGAGTGATGGACTGAAGTTGGAATGCCGCAATATATAGTTAGAACGATGTGTATATATTTATATAGCATATATGTATGTAAAGGTACATATGTACCTGCGCCTGCTGCCACCAAAGTCAGCACTGTATTTTCGAGCCGCGGCTGCCTTTGCCCCTCCGATGCGTGTCGTATTTTCGCCTGGCAGTGCTGGCCAAGTGGGTCCACAATTACGCAACCGACGGGAGCAGCCAGCCGCACGCAAAGAAGCAGCGACGGGAAAGAGAATTTGCAAAAGTTGGTGGGTTGCAAAAAAAAAAAAAACACACTCGCAACCACCAGCACCACCACCAAAGCAGGGAAGTGGCAAATAGAAGTGGATAATTGCGTGAAAAGCTATGCTATGACTATTACACACGCACGCGCACACACATATACGGGCACACGCACATCCGCAAGGCAAACGGACGGACGCACAGAGGTCTACAGGCAGCCGGCAAGGTAGCAAGGCGGAGGAACAAATCGCTCGTTGGCTCATTTGAGCGGCCCGCAGTCCGGAAAGTTTTAGCACAATCTGCATTTAGCTGCCGTAACCGCTTGCCGTCGGTGATTTGCAGCTGCTGTTGCATGTGCGTCGCACGTTGGAGAGGGGGCTGTGGATGGGGGGGCCGTGCGCCGTGAGGAGCTGCAGTTTTTCCGCTTCTATGCGAGTAATAACCGTCATTTGCACATCCAACTGTATCTGCGGAAGTGGAAATTGCAACTGTTGCAGTGACTGCGTGACTGCTGTGTGTGTGCTTGCAACTGTTGCTAACTGCCAGCGCTGCACAGCTGTGCCGTTAAACGGCCACAATGCGAAAATGGCAAAGAGTTATACACTCTCACACACACACACACGCACACGTAGCTGGTTTACTATAAAGTGTAACAATGGGGTTTGACTTTTGCAATAAAATTCAAATGCTAACTACTTTATGGCCTGTAGAATTGCAGGCAATCGAGTAGTACTAACACGCTGATACATACATACACAGCGAACAATTCATTTTCGAAAAGATGTGGTTTTTATTGCAAAAAAAAAAAAAAAAAAAACAACAACAAATATATGGTTGCCATTTAAGTATTTGACACAACGTTCCGCAGGTAAGTCGTATATTTTATAGATGGCAGTATTATCTGGTACCGATTGAGGCACGAATTTGATAGCAGCTCTACCTAAAAAGTCTAGGGATAAAAAGCAGTATTTGGCAATAATCTATAGGAAATTTCAAGACGATAGCTTGTCACATAAAAAAGGTTTTCATACTAGCATTTGATTCCAATCGTTCAGTTTGTATGGCAGCTATATGTTATATCGCTCCGATATCGACGGTTCTGACAAATGAAAAGCTTTTTGCAGAGAATGGAACGTATGCAAAATCTCAGATCGATATTTCGAAAACTGAGTGCTAGTTTCACCAAACCGACCGAATAGCCCACGTTCAGCACGCAGTGAAGAAAATATAACAGCCGTTGCTAAGAGTGTACGCGAAGACCGTGGAGAGTAGATTAGAATTAAATCGAAAATACAGCTTGTGCTAGAACTGAGGCCGTTGGATCTTTCGAAGCGCCATCGCTTTGCTCAAAGGGCTCTTGAAATGTTCCAGGAAGATCTGACGTTTTCGAGCCAAATTTTGTTCAGCGCTGAGGCCCCTAGACGATAATTTCGTCTATCTTGGAACCAGCGTAAACACCACCAACAATGTCAGCCTAGAAATCCAACGCAGGATAACTCTTGTCAACAGGTGCTACTTCGGACTGAGTAGACAATTGAGAAGCAAAGTCCTCTCTCGACAAACAAAAACCAAACTCTATATGTCACTCATAATTCCCGTCCTGCTATATGGTGCAGAGGCTTGGACGATGTCAACAACTGATGAGTCGACGTTGCGAGTTTGCGAGAGAAAAGTTCTGCGAAAGTATTCCAGAGCTCCAACTCTGAAAGTATTCGACGCAGTACACGCCGGGGGAAGCAGAGCGAGAGGAAGACCTCCACTCCATTGAAAGGACCAAGTGGAGAAGGACCTGTCTTCACTTGGAATATCTAATTGGCGTCATGTAGCGAAAGAAGAAACGACTGGCGCGCGGTTGTTAACTCGGCTATAATCGCGTAAGCGGTGACTACGCCAATCAAGAAGAAGAAGAAGATGAGACCCATATCTGACTAAAGTGAAATTACCACACTTGGGCTGATGAGCAACCGAAGAGATTCAAGAGCTGCCATTTCATCAAAAAAAAAAAAAAAAAAAAAAAAAAAAAAAAAAAAAAAAAAAAAAAAAAAAAAAAAAAAAAAAAAAAAAAAAAAAACGGTTTGGTGTGATTTGTAGATCAGTAGAACCAACGGTCCATATTTGTTCCAAAATGACGCCGGTGAGAACGTAACCGTCTTTGCTGATCATTATCGTGTCTTAATAACCGACTATGTGACGTCTGAAATTGAAGCTCGCGATCTCGACGAAATTTTTTTTCAACAAGACGGCGCCACTTCCCACACGTCGCATCAATCAATGGATTAATTATAATAAGAGAACACTTCGGAGAGTAGATAATTTCACGTTTTTCACCCGTAAATTGTCCAGCAAGATCGTGGGCTATCACACTGTTGGACTTTTTCTTGAGGGGATATGTAAACTCTAAAGTCTGTGCGGACAATTCCGCTTCGCTGCACGTCTTGGCGCAAAACAACACCCGTGTCATCCGTCTGTTACCAGTCGAAATGCTCGAACGAGTCATCGAAAATTGGACTCAAGAGATGGACCAGCTGAGACGTAGCCGCTCCCAACATTGGTAAGAGATAAACTTGAAAAAGTAATGGCAAAGAACGTTCCTTCGAACGGTAAAAACATTCGCCATTAAATTTGAAGTTTCAGTGTGTTTTTTCTTTGGAAAAGTAGGCAGCCTCGTAATGGATCACACTTTCCTTTTGTTTTGACAGCCTATAGAAAAGGTTGCTTCCCCGTATTTTAGATAAGCAGAAAACGAGCTGCATCGTTCTGGGTTTTAATTTTTGTTTTGCGGGGAAAAATGCATTGGGAAATCAAACAAATGTCTTGTTTAGACCGTCACTAACCAATTTAAAACCCCGCATATATCATATCCAGTGTTGGCGATACTTGCGCTTATATTGCCGAAGGAATCTATCCCTTGTATCATGGATCAATTGATACCAGAAAAAACGAACAGTCGAAACAGTGGAATAACAGGACTGACTAGCAAGCTTGAAGCGAAGATTTCTCTCAGCTGAATTATGAATAGACAGCGTCTGCTGTGATTTACAATATGTAACATACTTAGACCAGCTTGAGAAGGAAGAACGGACACAAAGCTTCTTTGACTGACTACCATTTCTTCCCCTCGATAAAGAATTTCCTCACTGACGTATGGTTCACATTATAACAGTATATTAACAATTGGCTTGGTACATTACTGTCCGACTATCCATATACATCGAAATCGTCTCCGCCTTTCTCTCGCTCTGTTACCATCTGCATCGTACCAACTTTTATTCAAAACTCATATAATTCTTACAAAGCAACGACTGGTTCACCTGAGTGTCGAACGGAGCAGCTCATTACCGACTAATTACAATCAGTCGTAGAAATTATTTGCAATTATATGAAAACTTGCCAATTCCGTCATAAAGCTCAAATTTCATTTGAGCGGCACATCAAAGCTCTCCGCCGCGTCGGTGCCGGCAGCATTTAAGACAAATAAAATTTAGAAGCTCTGTTGCTTGGCAATAAAATTAAATGAGATAGCAAATAATACTTCGGTTGTGTACATTTGTCTGTATAAATTGGCCTTTGCTATAAAATTGCAACTCGACTGCCATAATGTGGTGTGTTCTCCAAAGTGACTGTGGGTGTCTGCTGCTTTGATTTACTATTAAACTTTTGTTTTTTGCTATTAAACATGTTAAATTTTTGTTGTTGTGTGGGCGAGTTTCGTGGGCTTGGTTACATTGCTGCACGGTTCGCGGCATTTTGAGTTGTTTTTGTAGTTAGTAGCGATTTTTTAATAAAATTTTTTTATTATTGCAGTTGGTGTATGCATATCTGGCACCCAAACAGTAATTAAATTGTAATAATTGCAAAAGGTGGAGGTTTTCTGATGACTACAAATAAGATAATTATTTCAAATAGTTTACCTAGACTTTTCGGTCGCAAGGTTTCCATTATTTTAAATGGCAATTCTACGAGTTCATTATTATTTGATATAAATTACAAAATGTCAATGTCAGCAAAAGATTTTAAATACAACCTCTCCCTTAACCATTGGTGTATTCAGCGTAATGGTCTACCACCAAGGAAATTTGGTAACAATGCGAAACTTAGTTCTGGAGCGCTATACAGTTCGATTCTGTATTCACCGAATACGGCATTCTATTATAAATTAATTGCGAGCGAAGATCGGAAAGATAACTTCTTTGAGTCTCAATGAGAGCAAAAAAATCTCATTCAACACCTCTTGGCTTCTATACAAATGGCACCTAATTTCCTTATTATACTCTTGCAACAAAGTTGCTAAAGAGAGTATTATAGTTTTGTTCACATAACGGTTGTTTGTAAGTCCTAAAACTAAAACATTTAGATATAGGGTTATATATACCAAAGTGATCAGGGTGACGAGTAGAGTTGACATCCGGATGTCTGTCTGTCCGTCCGTCCGTGCAAGCTGTAACATGAGTAAAAATTGAGATATCATGATGAAACTTGGTACACGTATTTCTTGACTCCATAAGAAGGTTAAGTTCGAAGATGGGCAAAGCGGCACTGCCACGCCCACAAAATGGCG
>NW_017535630.1:509775-526810 GCF_001853355.1 Bactrocera latifrons | reverse complement strand
GTCGTTTCCTTCAGACATTTCCATATACAGTTCAAAAATGGAAGAAATCGGATAATAACCACGCCCACCTCCCATTCAAAGGTAATGTTGAAAATCACTAAAAGTGCGTTAACCGACTAACAAAAAACGTCAGAAACACTAAATTTTACGGAAGAAATATCAGAAAGAAGCTGCATCCAGGCTTTTTTTTAAATAGAAAATGGGCGTGGCGTCGCCCACTTATGGACCAAAAACCATATCTCAGGAACTACTCGACCGATTTCATTGAAATTCGGTACATAATATTTTCTTAACACCCTGATGACATGTACGAAATATGGGTGAAATCGGTTCACAACCACGCCTTCTTCTAATATAAAGCTATTTTGAATTCCATCTGATGCCTTCTCTGTATAATATATCCATTAGGAACCAATGGTGATAGCGGAATAAAACTTTACACAAATACGTTATTTGATTCGAGATATAAAATGTTCGGTGACCCCCGCACTTAGCCCTTCCTTACTTGTTTGTAGATCTTTTCGTACGAATCGAGCACGGGCACGTTTCATAAAGAAAACATTAATCAATATGTGTTTAGTCGCTCCGTAAGAGATGTTGAGATCTTTTCCCACTGTTTCTTAACATTTTGCGATGTTTTTGTTATTAACAGAGACGTATGCATGAGATAAGTTCTCGATGACTTCACGAACCTCACTGGTTGCTTTGCTTAATTAATTTTCTTTGGATTGAAAAATGACCTGAATGGGTCAAGTATGGGGCAAGATCGCAGCGACGACACGTGACAGAGGCTGCTGACAAGGCAATGAACTGTGGAACCTCTTTATCGGTACTGTTATTCTGGGCACTTGGTTCGAACACATCTAGGACTCTGTAAGAATTAAATATTTTAAAAGCAATACATAAAAATATTTCAACTTCAAACCACTTAGTGGTTTTCCAGTTGTTGCTTTTGTAGGGGTTATAAATCCAAGGCTGTTTCAGATACAATTGTCGTTAGAACGATAAGTAGTATGCGTTCATTCTTGCATTGGCCACAGCTTTAATCATTCTTTGCCGAAAAAAATGGCGCATTTCATAAAGTTTTCTATTCAAAAATAGGTTTCTTTCACCAGAATACCACAGCTTAGAGCAGTATGAGTCCAACAATCGCTGTGAGATATCAGTCATGAGAGAGGTAGAAAGCCCACAGGATATGTCGAGCATCTACATATATAAATCATTACTGGCCTTTCTCAATCTTTCATTCACATTTAAAGCAAGCAGTTTGCTGTCCTGTCTGGTGGGGTGGGGTCCTTGAGAAAGAGTTCCGTGCCATTTATCGAAGAGAATCTGCTTGCAGGGTTTTTGTATTTCCCAGTGAAAGTAAGCAGAACCGATTTCCCTGGATGCAATCCCAAACCCGCTTGTGACTTTTTGGTCAACCTTTTCAAAGACTTGCTCTAACTTGGAAACCCATTACAGTCCGTTTTATATTTTATATTGCGCTTTAGCTTCAACTCCGATTCCCGTACAACGCATCAAGTATTCATTAGTCAAAGTTGAAGAATGACATTCTTTGCTCATTTTTATCAGCGGCGACGCGCTTATATAATATAAAGGGAATAACTAATGAGGCACTCCGTGAAAGTGATATGCCGAGCCATGCGTCATTCTCCCTAACCACGAAAATGATTTACATAATTACATTGAAAGCGATTGGCAGGCAATAAATACGGCTTATTAAAACTAATTACAATTACAAACTGTAAAATAATTTATCCAGCACACAATTGAATCAGCGGCGACCATTTATTTTCTTCACCTATTATTCTAGCGATTTCCTGTTTGCTGTTTGCTTAGTCACCGCAAACAGAACGCCCTACAATCCCCCAGGCAATATATGCGTGTATGTATGTATATATGTATATATGGGTGGACGCTTTGATTTGCAGCGTTTTCCCCGTTTCATTTATTGCATTAGTGTTCGTGATGGATTTCTTAATTTCTCAATTTCGATTGAAATCGCCAATGAATGCGAATATAAATAAGTTTGCGTGTGCATGTGTGTGTGTGTGCGTTTGGCGTAGATACAAGTCGCTTTTCATTCAACAATCGACGCTTATTAAGCAGAGCATTTGTTTGTTTAATTTGTATTCCTAAACGTTTGCCATAATGATTTAGTGCTGCGCCTCAGGTGGCTACTGTGCGCTGGAGCGCTCCAACGGACGGACGGACGGACGGACAAACAGAGGATGCATGCACTTACAGACATTCTTATGGTTGCATTGGCTTCCATATGGGCACGTGGTCGCTCTAATTGGTGTGTAGGTTAGTTCCCTATGACTTGGGTTAACTTTGGAGAAGTAGATACGAGGGAGGTCCAATAAATTTTTAGCGAAACGAAAATTTTGGAAAAGTGGAACGTTTCAGACTCCTTTCAGCTCTTTATTATGGAGCTAGTCTCCAATTCCTTTAACTCGTCTGAACTATATGTTTTCTAGATATTCTCAACGTTTCCTCACTCGCATTTCATCGAGCCGAGTGTCTTTTTCAACCTTGGAAAAAAACGGATGTCATACGTAGTAAAAATTTGGAGAAAACGGTAAATCTGTCAGTAGTTTTGAGCTCATTTCAACCACTTGGGGCGTGGCTAAGAATTGGGTAGTCCGATAAACGTTTACTGAAACGAAAATTTTTAAAATATAGCCTTCTGCTAGCTCGATATACTCAACCCAGCGAGTTTCCAACTTCTTTAATCCGTTTGAAATATATATTCCCTGGAGGTTTATAAAGTTTCCTCATTAGATTTTTTCATGTTTGTAAATAAGAAACAGTCGTATGAAGCAAATTTGGAAGAAAACGAAGGATGAGTCAGCTGTATGCAGCCTATTGCGACCAATTCGTGCGCGGCGAAGGTAGGGTTGTGAGCCGATGCATTGTCATGCTACAAAAAAACTTTTTTCTTGTCAAATGGCGACATTCTTCGGCTTCTAATCAACACAACGATTCGGCTTTAAAGACCTCTGCGGCTGTGTAAATGTTCTCCATGCAGTAGATGTACTTAGTTTAGACTCTGTGAGTCTCGTTGAAAACGGTGGGCATTCCCTTTACTGCTAATACATGGCTCTTTCCTCTCTTTCGGAACCAATTTGGCGCTAAGGTACACGGTTTCGAGTGTTCTCTCCTCTAAGATGAAAAATGTTGTAAGCTAGTGCTCGGAAGTCTTACCTACGAAGTCTTACAACGAAATAGAAAGCATAGCTAAAGCTGACACTATCCGAAACTGACACAAATTTGTAATGGGTTCATACTTTTTGTCCATTTTTAATGGTTTTATAATCCAATATATAGGAGCTTTACTGTCTTAGCTGTCCAAGTGTATTGGATTGTGCTTAATCGATATCCTGCCGTGAAGTGACCTCAGAGTTACGCTTGCTGTCCGTAGAGAGCCAATGCGTCGCCCTTCATTCCAGCAGCGGTCTCATGCCCAATGCTTTATGAAATATATGGATTACGCGGTCTTTTGAGATACAAACTCTCTCAAATATCTCACTAAAATATAAACAGTGGCTTGTCACGAATCGAGTTGGTTTGGATTGTTCCGTTTAGGGTTGTCGATGGTTTAGACGTTTTTTAACCTCCGTTTTTAGCCTTTTTCGCAACACTGAGACTCATCAATTACCAAGGTTCGACCACTATGAAACTCGTGAAATCGTAAATTTCTGTTCCGTTAGTGGCGCTTTCAGATGATGAGGTTAAGTAATTATCGAACTACCCCCGTATAGACATACATATTTCTATAAGCGGGTATTTAAGTTTGTAGATATAGATGAACGCACCTTCGTTGCACTCTCGTATAAACACACACACACTCCGCACGAAGTTTAGCTGGCAGCCTCGCGACCGGGTAGCAATCGCAATCAGCCTCACAGCGGGACCACTGCCAGCATACGCAACGACCACTGCCCACTGTGCTGAAATTACATATTCCCAATATTCCAACAATACACACAGCCATACATACAAACATCCGTCTACGTAGCGGAGTCGCCGCAGCGTTGCACAATGCGTCAATAAACCGCGTCCCCGCATTGATTTTGCTTCAGCGATTTACTTATTTAGTTTTTGGCCGCTAGCAGGCGGATGCCTCAGCAGCGGCGTGTGGCATTTGGCAAATGCAGGTGCACGGGTATGTGTGTGCGTGTGTTTGCAGCTGCGGTTGATGCGTCCATGCATACCGTAATACAATTTAGTTAGCTGTGCCGTCGCTAGCAAATTGAGTCTGTTTATATTAGGCGTTTAATCGATGTTTTCGCCGTTATTTTGGCATGTTGCATGGTCGCGCTGTTTGGCTGCGTAAATGGGCTTAAGTGATTTGTTGCACGCGCAGGGGGAAACATCGATCGATTTACAATAAACACAAATTGTAATTAAATATGTACATCTCCATGTATGTGGGCATAGCGGCTGTCAATTAGAGTTTGCATTTATTTCCAGGTAAAATTGTTAGAAAATATAGACCTAAAGAAGCAGTAGATTCTCTAAATCACGTCAGCAGGTTTATAAGATTAAAATATGTTCATTTAGTATCCGTAATAAATCTCTGATGGGGATGTTCCTCTAAAAAATCAAGAAAACCAAGTTCCAGTTTTTGCCAACAGGGTTTTCGCAAGCTGCTCTGATGGATAATTATTCAAACAACAACAGGTGCGAACCATGCGATAACTACTAGGTGCATAATAATCTCCCGTTAAACTCCCGGGGTGTCTAGCGTCTCACTACCAATATGCGCGAACTGGTGTTTTCCTGTAGCCACATAATTTCTCTCACTTGTTGTTAGTACAGGTCCAAATTAAGATTTTAATCATTAGGGAACAGCTGAATACCACCAAACATATGGCAAACCCTACCAGACCATCAATCAAAGGGTTAACCACCCTTTGTGATGGCTCACCGCGTTTCGATCACGCAAGCTTTCGCTAGACGTTGTCCTACGTGATCTGATCTTCTGATCACTTCAGTAATGAATCGATTTTATTGCGGTTCGCGGACGGAAATTTGGAACTTGGAGTTTCTTGCGTTACGTTGGCTGATTGTATAAGGTCTGTAACGTTAATTAAGATTTGCAGTCACCAGGTGTATTTTCACTCATCTTGGACGCGTGCTCAAACAATATTGAGTCAAGCTCGTCAGCAGGCGCTTGTCAACGACCAGAACTTGATCCGACCTACTAACTCTTAGAAAATTCAATCTCACCACAATTATAGGGGTGATAACTGGACTGACTCTCAAATGGGTTTGCACGCGATGCGCATCTAATCTATTGCCAAACCTGTATAGAGGGAGTCAAGATGGCATTATCTAGTTATTTCCGCCGCTATTGAGTCGAGATTGAAATATCTCGGTAGACACATCTTTGGAGAACCTAGCGAAGTTGCTGTGATTGACTGATCGCCCTAATAAATTTGTGGTAAGCAATAAACGTTGAGGATATGTGGATTCATTAGGCGTTTATGGGTAACACAAAGTACCACTATCTGTCCAAGTCAGATTTTTAGATTTTTTTTTTTTTTTTTTTTTTTTTTTTTTTTTTTTTTTTTTTTTTTTTTTTTTTTTTTTTTTTTTTTTTTTTTTTTTATTGTTTTGTCAGCAACCCTACGAGCTAACCTAACCTAATCATAAAACTGTCCAAGGGGATTTTTAGCACAAAACCCCATCTTTATAACGACTAACGTGGTAAGCCGATCACATTTCTATAACGCGAGATAGATATCTGTTGTCAAAATATTGGATTTTTAAGTCTGGAAAGATCTAGTAACCTTTCGTATATTTTCGAACACTTGAAGAAAAATAAACACATACAATACCTAAGGTATAAGACCAATCAATTTATTGACGCATAATTCTAATATTTTCTAAACTTATGTTGCGGTGATTTCAATGATAGATTTTTAGATCAACGGTTCTACGAAAAGGTGGAAGTTTCAAAATGACCATTAGCTGGTTGCTTTCGGCATATTTTCTCTATAAATAACGTGAGTCTAAAAAAATAAAATGCGATGTCGATAAAGGCAGTCAAGCAGTTATGGCCAAGGTTTTTAAAAGCAAAAGCCGTGAAGATGTCTGCTGAAATCCTCCAATACTCAGCTTGGAGTTAAATCAAACACTCTTCATGGCCGCCTGATTTCCTTGAGCGTTAAGCCTGGAAAGGCGTGGAAGATATTTTGTTTCTTGTCCTTTTCGTTGCCAATGTTACTCCAACAATATTATCTGGTAGCAATTTGGCAATTCGGATTCCGCGATGTCTGTCTTTCATGCATAATAGCTTTTACTAGCTTTTAACAATATCAAAGGTCCGGAGGGTTCTGAAACAATGGATATTATATTGCGCTGTAATTATACATAACCAAATCTTTAGTGAAAGTCCAATAATTGAATTGCTTGACTTAATTACTTAAGAGAATTTCTCTAAATTCTAAAAATATTCTCTTGAACGCCACGCTCAGGATTATGTATACTTGTGTAGTTAATTTTATCGACCTACTAAAGACTTTTCTTGATAAAATAGTAGTTATTGGAATTGTTATTGAGATACTATGAGCCACTTATTTCAGTAAAGAGATGTCAATCAAGATGTTTCTTAGAGTTCATAAAGAATTGGTCACCGTTCTGTACCTCGCCATTTTCCATTCCCTCTTGCAATGTATGGATTTTGATACCCTGTTCTGACGTGAGCTTAATTTTAGGAAAGCCGTTCTGTATCTAATGAAACAAATACTAGCGAAAAGGTGCCAGCGCTGGGCTAAGAGGTGGATGAGGCAAAAGTTGCCAGCCGCTGTTTTCCAAATAGTTTTCATGCGGTCTTGCAACTTGAGGTTGAGCTCTGCAGTGATGGAAAATTACTGGTCCAGTCGTAAATACCCGGCGTTTATCGGCAATCGTACGCGTCATTTTAATAAGCTAAAGTCGGCAGCGTTCCCCACTAAAGGTTTCATCCGATTTTAGCAGGACTTGCCGTTTTGAATACGCCAAACACATAGCGTTGCCTTGGCGTCAGGAATATTAGGCTTTCTCAATGATTTGGCTGGTTGGCCAGGTACCAAATATGATTTTTTGCCATTAGGGTTGTCGTAATATAACCGAATATGGTTATAGACCATATTATAAGTGAATTTTTTTTTCACTTTGTAAAATCCTGTTCCAATAACAGAGATATCGCGATTCCAACTCTCGAAAGCTTGGTATTCACATCTGCAGCTAGTGAATGTAAAAACCTTCTTAGAACCAAAAAAGAGTACTTCAACACCTAATCAAAGCGAAAAGCCCACATGTGGGTATGCGCAGGTGTGTGTTTGCATAGCCCATTTAGCTGGAAGACGTGCTAGAGAACGCCCGCATTGCAGCAAAATGTGACGCTATGCTTTTGACATTAATATTTTTACGTCGAGGAAACAATTAACCGACGGATGCAAGGCGGCTACAAACCGCCAAAGCTGCCGCACGAGCAACCGTGCCATCAACAACATTTACACACACACACACACAAACCTACAGGCTGTCGAGAATATGCTGTGGAAAGAATGATGTCAATTTAATAACGAAATAATAGCTGCAACGGGTCTTAAGTTAGTAAACGTAACTGCACACAGTACAGCAGCAATAACAACAACCGCAAACAACATAAACAATTGCCAACAATTTACTACACCATCACCGGCAACCAACTATGGAGTACAACAACAAACAGCAAGTAAAGAGAACAACTGGCAACAACAACAACAGAAACAAGATTAAACTTTGACTTCGGCTGCAGCGAAGCTATAATAMCCTACACGGTTGCATTTCTTGTAGCTTTAAATGGCATATAAAGGTTTTTCTTGATTTTGGGCGGTCAATTTGTATGGCAGCTATATGATGTAGTACTCCGATCTAAATGATTCTTTAAGAGAATGTCGAGTTGCTTTGGACAATAATTTGTGCCAAATTTTGTGTAGCTAATCAATCACATAAAAAAGTTTTCCATACAATAACTTGATTTGTAGCGGTCAGCTTGTATGACAGCTATATGATGTAGTGATCCGATTGGAACAATTTTTGTGGAGATTATACCGTTGCTTTGGCTGATAATCTATATTAAGTTTCGTGAAGATATCTCGTGAAATAAAAAAGTTTTCCATATAAGGATATGATTTTGATCGGTCAGTTTGTATGACAGCTATATGTTATAGTGATCCGATATCGACGATTCCAACAAATAAGTAGCTTTTGAAGTAAAAAAGAGCGTGTGCTAAATTTTAGCTAAATATCTCAAAAACTGAAGCATTAATACGCATGTACATATACAGACAGAGGGTCAGCGGCTTAGCTCGTTCCGCTTCTGTTTCTTTATATACAAAATAGGGCCTCCGTCTTCATATTCTTGATGCTAAAGGCTTTATCACAAACTTAGTATATGCTCTGCAGGGTATAATAGCAGCAAGCATAGCAAGAACAACAACAACAAACGGCAAGCAATAGCAATAATAACCGAGCCGAACAGTGTAAAACGATGGTAGTGGCAGTAAAATGTTGCATGCCGCCGTTAATGATGATGGCAATATAACTTACGACGAATATCTTAACAAAAACCCAAACCATAAACAACGTTGCATCAACAACTGCAACAACAACAATAGCAAGCAGTGAAGTCGCTGGTGGCAAGCAATCGGGCTGAGTGAGTGTTGTAGGAAAAATCTACGAACAAAGAAGTGATGAGCCACCTACCAGCAAAATGTTTATGAAATAACAACAACAACAACAACTGAAACAACAATGCCAAACAAAAGCAGCATAAAGCGTTGCAGCGAGTGGCAAAAGCAAAAACTTTGGAATTGTATCGTAAAAGATGAAGGTAAAACGTGCAACTTGAAGCTGTGCCAAGGCCAAAAGTGCCATCCTCCAGCGAGCGCTGCAGTATGTGTGTGTGTGTGCATATATATGTCAGTATTCATATGTATTTCTTTGACTGTTTGCATTATTATATGCATGTAGTATTTATTGCTGTTCTCATTTTGGACGCCGATAGTGAATACATACACACACACACACTTAAAAAAGGTATACACAAGCCCACTTCAAAGATATACTCATCGTATATGTGAATATCTATGAGTACGCCATCAATTGTTTTCCTTTGTTGCTGCACATAGTACCTTGTGCCGCCCGAAGACCGCCGCCGACCATCTTCACAGCCACCATCGTCATCGCTAACATCACCATTACCATCAACAACGACAACGACAACGACCGCATCGTCACAATAGCGGCGGCGCAGCATCTCAAGCAGGTGTTACTGGCAATTACTTGGCACACAAAGTGATCGAACATAACAACAACAACAAGCAACCGAGAATAATTCGAGCAACTGTCGGTTGTCGTTTGCTACTCGTATCTGCTCGTCTCGTAGGTATACGGGCGATAGCTAAATCGTCTACAAGCTAGCTGCAGCTAGTAATCAAGTGCATGCTTGAAAGGCAACAATACTTTTGTCGGTATAAGAATGAGAATGGCAAACAAAAAGGTGCAAAATTATGCTACTTAACAGTACATGTGAAAAGTACACAACACCTGTAGCGTTATAGCGGAACAACGGTGGCGATTCATTAGTCAGTGTCAGTGGTGAGTGGAAGGGAGACCACAAATGATAGAATGATAAAGCGCACTTTTTAGATGAACCACTCTGGCGGTTATACTTTTGGTGATTCGGAGGTTAGCTTTCGGCTGGTGGGGGTTTCAAAAATGACATCGCACACTGTAAGCTAAAATATCAACTGAGTGAAGATTGCAGAAATAATATTTAGAAAATCCACTTGAAAACCAGATCTGTGTGAGAAGTAAAGCCAGAGATTTAAAATTGCAACTTGATTAAGAAGTAAACTCCGTTGACTTCATCTAGAGTGATCATCGCTTAAAAGCAAAGATCTAACCAGCGTTCAGATATTTTCGTAACCCTTGAAAAAAATTTATCAGAGGAATTCGTCTCTTCGTCGTGGCACGAGACTAGCTAGAAATGTTGAGCTTAGATATCATTTTATGCCCCCCCGAACTCTCCATCTCATTCCCGTCCGAATAATATTTCCTTTGTGACATAAAATTATAATCCAAGTTATTTAGGGAAGGCCTGGAACAGCGATATTGTTAGGACTGGGTAGGAGATTAGGAAAGGTTGCTAGCATATGTCCACTTACCCATATTTGACTATTCGAGTTAATTAGGGCCGAACAGCGACACAGGGCTGACAACTCGAAAAGGTCAACTTCCTAATGTTTGTTCAGTCGATTTCCTTTTATGAGAAGAAAGAAAGTCATGACTTTCAACTTTAAATAACTTCCAAAAGAAGTCAACTAAATGGAAGCCTTCCGATCTAAGTGTTTCCAACCAGGCTGTTGATGTTTGATGTTTTGAGGCAAAAGGTTATACAATTAGTAACTAAGCAGTATCTGTTGTGTTGGTATCTCTTTGAAAATGGGAACCGGTATATAACTTCTCTGATACAGCAAAGTATATACAGATGATGTTGTGTTTTAGTACCAAGAGCAATCATTATCGGAATAATATTTTGCTTTCGAGTAGGCTTTCGAGTAGGCTTGTCCATAGGCAGATAGAAGCCTAGGTCCATCCCAGACCCGAAGTTGGATCAATATGTCGATTTTCAAACTCATCGAAGTAGACTACAGTTTAGGAGCATACAAAGACTGAAAAAGAAGAAACTGAAGACGATGAAACTTGAAAAAACGAAGGCTTTAAGATATACATATAGAGACCGCAAGTTTTAAGGAACTTCCTCTGTCTAGTTTGTTATCAATCAAACAAGAAGATATTGCTGGAACCCAAACGGCACAACAGTCTTTCAACGTTACCGGAACAAGACGGATTTTACGCGAACTAGAGCTATTATTTCCAGGATTTAAAGTTGATTGGATCGTTAACTGAAATCAACTGTGTCCACTACAACAATAACATATTTCTTTAACAACATATTTCTTCAACAGTGCGTCTACTATGCGACCAAACTGCTGTACGAGTGAGCAAAACAACAGCTAGCCGCAGCTAGAATACCTTGGCTCGGCTAGAGGCGCACTATTAAAAATAAATCAAGGCATTGTAACAAAATCAACTGCCGTCAGTTGATTACAGACCAAGTGGCGTAATATACGGCTGGCAGCGACGTCAAGTCGATGAGACAACATTACAGTTACAGACTACTAGAGCCGTGTCCTTGAGCGTTGTTAGAAAGCGCTACTGCCATCGAGATTTTCGTAGACTCATACGCCTAGCCGCGAAGACAATGTAGTGGCTACTGTTTGCAAGCTTCTACGCGATCTTAATAGTTACCACGAAGGATTGCGTTGTCTGAAGCTTGAAGAACCTGATGCTTGGAAGCGTCAAAAGTGGTTGAAGAGATGCGTTACAGATGCAGAAGTATCAGAATGCAAGTTACCGATTGCTTAAAATAACGCGCAATAAGTAATAGGGCTGGACACTCTGCCAGCTAGCCGAGCTCTAGTGTTCCACAAGTTCACTTAATGTGTTGTGCTGCAGCTAAAAATGGCAGACGTACCTGTTGCAATCTCTGCCGCTGCAACTTCAATCCATGTTAGGTATATAACTATGACGTGCTACAAAAAGGTCATAATTGCTGCAACGCGATGCGAATTGCTGCCATCGGCTCCAGTTACTGCCGAGCTTACTATATCGCCGCTACCTGCCAACCAGAAGAGTCAACAACACGCGAAAGCTACGTATGCGAGCACCGCCCGATAAATCTAAAAATAATTCGTGGTAACTATATGTCAAAGCCTTAAGGGACTACCAATAAATTTGTTCGTATAGCGAGCGCCACTCCTACGGGCTACGGGCTACAATACTGCGTTTCGCTTTTACTAAACCGTCGCTGCTGTTGTTGCAGTCGTTAAATATTCTTGCTACTCGAATTACTGCCAGTCGTGGTTGCTGTCTTGTCAGACACACTCGTTGGCTACAAGAAAATGAGTGGTCGTATACACGAGAACTGACTGCATCGGAAGATGCGAAGCACTGACGGCCGTTTAACGGCTGCTCTTGTCGTCAATATTTGTCACAATTTGACAAATCTTATGTGTGCCCTCAGACGCACTGATTGGTTTTATGTGAAGTTCATGCTAATTTGGAAATGAACTCGTTTACTGTTGATGAACTCACTATTAATTTAATTTTTCTTCATTTGTGGCTTAAGTTCAGATCGAAGGAAGGAAGGAGCATGTGACGATCTCTATATAAAGACGGTGATTGCATTGTAGGTTATACAAAAATTTAGCTTCTTTATCTTTGGCAGATCTAGAAATTATACAAAATGCCGTCTGAGCTATTCTTGTTGGGTTTCGGCAACGGTTTTCAGTTGACTTACGACCTTAAAATATTATTAAACTTCTGAAGCGTTTCAAGAAACTTCAAGGAAAAGTTTAAAGCTTTTTAGTTGAGATTATAAATGAGGTCAAAGTAATACAAGTATAACACGTAAGTTCCTGAAAGATGAAAACTTATTTCAGAGTAACCGATTTCAGAGTTTCGTCTTTTGGGAATTTACGTATTAGTTTATGTTTCCTTCACTTATTGGTGATGTATGTTTTTTGCCTCCTTAGATCATGTCTAGCTCTGAGACCATTCTAAACTTACCATCTATAGTAATTAGCAGTTTATAACACTTCTTTAGAAGTCCGACAACTTTTGATTGTCGGGGATTTATGGGTAGCGCTGAAATAATAAGTAGAGTTTAACTTGGCTGATAGTGCTAGAACGTCATAAATAGCACATTCAATATTGACTTATTGCTAAAGACCAATGACTTTAAATAACTCCACAGGAAGTCTAATGGTGTTAAATCGCAACTTCTTGGAGGATTCAATAATACAATTTCTGAAAATAATCCAATCTCCATTTTTTTCTGGTAAATCGGTTGTTGCACGTACTATGTGTAACCAGGTGTTGCCCAGATCAATTTTTTCAAAAAAAAGTTTATTATCATCGATCTATACCGCTCTCCATTGAGAGGTGTCACCAGCTTTATTTCGAAAGAAGTACGCATCGATTATTCCATCCAATCAATCACTTCAGTTTTTAAGTGAGAACAACTTTATATAGATGCAAGACCAAACTATATCTCAAACTCCCTCAGGTTGTGGTTTGAGACAGTCCCAATTCTGGAGAATCTTCAGCAATACTTACCTTAACGGCAGCTATATTTTCATTACATGTAGCGGTTCATTGTCTTCGCGGCACTTGAACATCATCTAAGCAAAATATATGTTCAAAATTTTCAACGATTCGGCGAATTGCGAGAAGAGTTGGACTATTAGATTTAAAGTATGATTTAGTATGGTTAAAATTAGCTGACTAAGACTGAGATAAAATATCCTATAATTTGTTCGATAAAGTGTGGTCCTGGCGTTGTAATAATGGAACACAATTCCGCTACGTCTTCGGCCTATTGCTTTCTCCAGACATCCAATTTAAGAGTTAAGTCATAGGGGTATAGTTGATAATGCTTTTACCATCAAGCCTCGCTTGGGGCCAGTTTGCGCCGGCTCATCGCGACTCGACCTCAATCGCTTTCGTTTTTCGGCAAATTTTCAACTTGCTGGTGTCTTTCTTTGATGCTTGTTCAATCAGTACTTACTAATTCAACCATAGAACTTTCTGAGTGGTTATTTTAGTACGAAGTCTTATTTTTCTAACTAAGTATTGAGTAAGCGCTCTTATATAATATAAAGCCATATATTGGAAGAATAATGGATTTCTTTTTATTAGACTTAACGTACTTACATAGATCTACTTATACATTTGTCCCGGGATACTGGATTCAAGGCTTTGGATTTTCCGAATTTCTTTATTATTTGCTTTTGAATACGTATGGAAGTATTAGTCGTTTAACTTTTAGAATACAACTAGGTTACTAGACTTATATGAGGAATCTTCGAAAAGTTTGATTAGATCAAAAGTTTTATTAGATGAAATGCAGCTCTGATAAATAATTTTGAGACTTTCAGCATGAGAGATCTTAGTTTGCCTACGATATACTAACTTAGGATAAAGCATACTTACCTTAGCAAAGTAATACATTTTTATAACAAATTCTGGGAACATTTACTAATTTAGGGTCTAGCTACAACGTTGCGGTACGATTCTGGCTTAGTCATAAAATGGGGGAGTTAAATCTGTTTCGTGTCCATTATTAAACCTAGTCCCACACCTTCAGAGACAACGACGGACGTATTTTCTTGTGCAAAGGTTTTGGTATCAAAGTTGTATGAAAGGTTTTCGAATATTTGTTATAAGAAAGATGATAAGTTGTTCCGAAAATATATCAAAGTAACTTTTATCACCTAAGAAACAATGAATACTTGAAACGCACTTGCTACACACATCTCAGTTTCAGAGAGAGTATACAAACGATTTTTGCTCATCAAACACAAATAAAGAGTGCAAATTCTTCAGCAATAAACATTACGAACTCGATAACGGTCGCATTCCACAATTATTCATGGTCACTTAGTCATATCTGCTCCAGTAAAAGCCATATCTACACAAATATGCTCGCTAGTGTCTTCACAATTCTTTCACGCAACATTAATGTGACGTGATTCGGTTTATTTACGACAAATCCACCAATTGGAAAAGAGTAAATTTACGTGCGCACAAATTCTATTTACTAACATTTTAATTTGGCTAATAGTGACCATGAATGACCGTGAATACCGTAATCAGCAATAAAAATGAAAAAGTTTTCGCGACGTACGCAAATCCATGGCACATTTAACGCATTCAACGCCGTGCCGCCGGTTTATAATCATCATTTGCCATCGAAGGCAACTTCGAAGGCATTTTTATGAGACTCGCAGAGAATACCAAATTTACAACGCAATTTTCCACCGCTGTCACCAAACGACGAGGCAGCCAGTGAAATTTGATATTTACGTGCCAGTTGCGGTACAAGCTGACGAACATTCAGACACACACATGCAGACATACTCGTATTCTTCGCTCGAATAACGAAATGAAAGACAGTGCGCATGCGCACATTTGAGATTAGGCGGCATTTCGGCTTAGCAGCGTCCGGGATCATCGCCGACATCATCGTCTGCATGCACGCAAATGCCATTGTGCTGGCTTTCTGGTGCTGCCGTCAATGGCAATACGGATTTTATGATTATAATAATATTTGCAAAATAGAATAAAATTTGATATACTCAAATCTGTGGCGTTCTAAAAAGCAGTCGCGACGCCGGCAGTACTACGACTGTGTACTCTTATTAGCGATGTTAGTTGTGAATACCAAATTGAGTCCCGATAATGTTTAGAGTGGTAACGTAATCCGGAAGTCCTTTTTTTAATTTGTAGAACACCTACTCATTCCCATACTTATGGAATTTGGTAAGGGAGCCCTTTCTTTCGCTGTGGCTCGTAGGCAAGTTTCAGTCAGGAATGTGAGTCTTAATGTAGACTATTTGTAAAAGTTTAGTAATTTAATTCAATCCATTGGAGAAACAAAATTTTCGTCAAGTATTAGCGAGCTTAGTTGGTCTGTTAGTTTAAAGTCTCAATCTCGATCACTTTGAAATCACTCTTTGACTAGCTTTGAGCTCAATGTCAGCGAGCCCCACTTCGAAGAGGTGCATCTGCTACTACTTTGACGGCTGTCACGGCTTCCTAAAAGACACTACAATGGTCTGGCACTCTGTAGTGAAATGAGTTGATTGAGAGCTCACTACAAAACTTCTCCTTCCAACATTCCCCTTTTAGCTTCGATCCATTCGTGAAAAAGTTCACTGCGCCAGTTCATCCCAATCATCTTCCTCAGAAGTATATGTATGTGCGGACAAGAAGCCACAAGGAGTAGGCTTCGCGACACAGTGTTTCAAGTTATCAGGGATGCAGTCGAATTGAGAGTGGATTTCGAAATGTCCGTCTGTGAACCTTTCAAGTATCCGGTTTTGCTATCGGCAAATATAATGTATTTCCTGCTCTTAGAATCAAAATGCTTTGAACTGATGCATAACTTCCTAATATTAGCAATCCCGACAAACATAAAGCGTATCCAAACCCGAAGTATGGAATCCATCGCTATCCCAATCAAAATGCAAGTCCAAATGTAGTATGCAATAAAACCTTTCGTGAGTGTGCTTGAGTGAATATTGGCGAAGTGTCCAATTTGCAGTTATCTGTAATCAGGGTTGTTGCATAAACAAAAAGTTCTAAATTCGATATAGCGAGCTTGCTAATGCAACTTCTCTGTGCGGATAATTGAGGCTTAGCCGTTGCCGAATACTAAAAGCTTGGCATTCTACCTGTTTCACAGACGATCTGTTGCTTTAGATAGTCACGGCTTATTTGCGGTACATTTCGGCGTCTGCGTTGCATTTGATAAGAATACTTCTGGTTTGCGAAATGTATTTGACGCCGCGTAAGGTCACTCACCTATAAGTTTGTAAGCATAAAGTATGAAATCTTTGAGCTGCTACATTGTTACATTTTAATTTGTAGTTTTGAGAGTTGTTACCGCTCACGAATGTAAGTCTTCATGTGGACTATTTGTAAACGTTCAGTAATTTAATTCAATTTACTTGATAAACAAACTTTTCGTCAAGTGTTTGCGAGCTTAGTTGGTGTGTTAGTTTAAAGTTTTAATCTCGATCACTGTGCAAGCGGCCATCGAAGGTTTATGTCTGTCTGCTGCTGCTCATGATACAACTTTTTAGAAAGGCAACCACTCCCTAGTCAACCAATAAGTCTACAATTCCTTTTGTCTTCAAAGCAGATAAGCTTAGTCATTCCTGCGGAGCTTCATTGCAATACTGGATTGATTAATTTATTTACAGGCGACTTATTGGTCCAGATAGGCAGAGTCGGTTCTAACCAAATATTCAGATGGCTTTTCCCGCACAAATTTTCATTCAATTCATCACAATTATCAGGCCCGTCATGTTCTATGCAGTCTTTATGTAGTGGAGGGATTTAAAAAAGACCACTCGTGCAAAAA
>NW_017535630.1:477313-509750 GCF_001853355.1 Bactrocera latifrons | reverse complement strand
AAAAAAAAAAAAAAAAAAAACTCGAGTGCGTTCAACGTCTACGCTCATCATCTGTGTATTAAGATCCATTCCAATTATGGCGCTTACATAACCCCATCTTGCGAAAGTTGCTATCAAACTCAGAAAATCTGGGTTCTTAAAAGAACAACTGGATCATGGTGTCGCTAAACCGAACTTTGACGGATTCTTCTCTGCCCATATATCCACGAAGGTGTGGTGGGTGTGAAGAAGCCGTTGGAGGAGAGGAGCATTATGCTTCTTTACGGATAAGTCAAAGCTTGTGTGGAAGATTGTTGGAGGAGTTTACTGTGAGGAGCTCTCTAAAAACTCCAGCTTCAGACTTTCTTACTATTGCAGTGTCTTCGAAACCGAGGTTACAACCATTAAAATAGCAGCAGATTCGGAGTGCAGCTTCCTTCACTCAGATAGCAAAGCGGTGATACGAGTCTTGAACTCATTAACATAGCGTTCAGAGTTAATCGCTCACAATAGCAACGAGTATATTTGTGATAAGACTGGTATGAGTGCCAGGACATAGCGGGATCGCAGGAAATTGCAAAACTGATGAGCTGGCAAGGAAGCTGGATGGAAGAATGTGTAGTGACAACAAGTCAACACTTCCTTCTTGAATGTAACGCGTTTGGCAGGTGACAGACTCGACTCGACAAAAAATTCTTCACCGCTATTCCGATGACTAGTTTGGTCACTTTCCCACCCTTTTAGCTATACGTGCTGTTAGATTTTTGTAAACTGTTTCTTCGTTTTAGAAATTACTTGTTTAGAGAAGATCATTGTCTGCGAAGCAACAATGGTCATCAAACGAATTTTTTCTGTCAATTATAATCAGACTTGGACCAAAATCCGTCATCTACGGATCATATGGATGTTGACTAACCACTTCTTCTTCGAGAGTCACAAATATAACTTTATCTAACATGTATGATTGTAGAATCTGGTCTGATAAGAGCGTTCGATAGGCTGGGCTACGTTTTTCTAATGAGACAACCTACTTCTGCATGACTCTTATAGCGAAACCTGGAGCTCTCCATTTGTTTGACCTTGCTTTGGAATCTCGAGTTTAAATTTAATTGATACCAGGTTATTGGAAAAAGAGAAAAAAAAAACACAGAAAATATGTTTCTCTCCGATCATATCTCTTAACCTTTCCTTAGTAACGCATTTTTACTAGCAAATTTAAACTTTTTTTTTTAAATTATTGAAACCAAAACTTAAGTGAAACCCTTTTTTGGTCCTTGAGTGTACAAACAACTCACCTTTACTTCATATTAACCACAGCCAACAGCAATGACACACATAAAAGGCAGCTCTAACTGTTGTTGCCAACGGCTAGCGAACAGCGACCGTTCCATTTAGTTCTGGTCAATTGTTCCACCAATTTACGTCTTAAGTATTGGCGCCCTTTCGCGCCAAGACCACAAAGTCGCCACGCGCAAACGGCATCCATTGTATTTATGTAAACTGAGATAGCAAATAAACACTTATTGAAAATGCCATGATAATCAATTTGTTCTAAGTAATATTGGAAATTCTTCCGCTACAAGTCAGCTCCGGTTCAGCTTCGTCTTCACGGCACGCCGCAACGTTTGCGTCAGCAATTGCCGCTGAGCATTGGATAAACAGTTACAACAGTTCAAAAGTTGGCAACGCTGTCTACATAAATATTTGCATGCATGTGTTAGCCACGCGAGCTGCGCGAGTGAGATTGTACAGTCGTTGGCAGTTTGCTAGGCATTCCCATATTCTAAGAGCATGTAGTCGCAATCGCAGTCTGTTCACATGTCGCTGATCTCTTGATCGCCTCTTGTCCATCAGATGCATACCAAATTTGCGCAAAATATCCATACAAATGCTTGCACAATGCCGTGAAGCCAGACAGCGCATCTACTCGTAATGTAATCCTGCCGACGGTATCTTACAAGGAAACGAAGTTCGAAAATGAAATACGTTTATGTGAAGAAACATTGTGGCGATACTCTACATAGAATGCACGCGAAGAAAAGGTTGTGGAATATTATGAAGGTATCTAACTTCAGAGAGGGCTGACCTCCACAGAGTATTAGAAAATGTGCGATTTAGTCGGCACAAAGCATTGACTTGACATACCTCACAAAACGTAGTCCAATCGACACAAATCTCACGACCAAGTATTTCTGTAATTTTTTCGTTTACTGTCACTTTCTCTGATCTGAAAGAGTACTCAAGCCGATAGCGACCTAACCAGGTATACCAAAACTTCTTAGTCCAAAAATCGCTTAACTCTCGGGTTTGCAAGATAACAGTTCTCAGCTCGAGGTTGGATTCTAATTAAAACCAATCTGAAATAGTAGGAAGAGAAAGAGAACTTTATTCCAGCTTAATGATTTTCAGAATTAATTCTGAATTGTAACAAGCCTCAGGCTCTGAAAACAATAAGAATCCCAATAAAGTCAACCTTCTTCACAGAAGGGTTCTTACTTACTTTCTCTTTTAATCACTCAGTTGTTACCGTACGTATGATCGCATAAGATTAAGGTCTTCCGATTGTATATTCCTTCGAAAAATCTGATTTTCGTTTTCCAATCTCAGCCAATTTTCCTGTCCTCTTTACTGTTGTGAGTCTCAATATTTTCGAAATTTTCAGTTGGTTTCCTGGTTCATAATGCTCAACAACTGTTCGATATTCATACTCGAAATTCGTTGAAATTTTTGTTAGTGTAATTGTATGCACTCATATTCGTATACATCAGCATAAGTAGATATTTAATGCATGTTTAGGATTTGTTGTTATGTTATCCGATAACTGTCCAAACGCCATTGTATGATAATGAGCGCAGATGGTGAGCTACAGCTTATCGCAAAAGAAGTCGAAGTTCATATTTAACGTTAGAGAGAGAGATAGAGTATATATGCAAGCTCGTATAGTGGATGAGTAGCTGCGAATTGGAATGCTGGGACTTAATAATATTGCAATTAGAAAAAATTGTTGATAAAAAAGTTATTAATTTTTAATTCGAAAGTTCTGTTGAAAAAGTAAGTCACTAGTAGTGCTAACTTTCTCTCTACTCGTATCCATCATCATTGCTTTCAAAGTATATGGTGCTCTCAATGAAACTACTTTACATTACTACTTACCGCCTGTTGGTTTGGCAGTTGTAGTAGTAAGTCTGCATATACCTTTTCTGAACCTATTTAATAAGTACTTAGTTATAGTTCTGTCCTACTCTAGACATATCTGCTTCGGTATCTTGCATTTCTTTATTGATTTTCATCTGTTCTGAGCTATTTGTTCAAAATGCATACAAAAATCTCTTCTGATCGTTCATAGCGGGCACGTTGTTGTCTCCGCCTTGGATTCGTCTAGCTCGGGGCTCATAATTTGGTCAACTTGTTTGCTTTTTCATTGCCGAAATTGTTCCCGTGAAAGGGAGCCCAAATGATGGGCAAGTGTCCTCCCAGTAAACTTAAAACCTATCTGCATTGTTGACTACTCTATTTTGAACCCGTCGATATAGATTGAGTTAGTATCCTCCTCTACTAAACAGCGCAGCTGTTGTGTTTTGATTCGCTGAGCTATGTCAATGTCGTCGTATATGTCTTAGAGCGTATTATTCAATCGACGGCGATATTCGTCGTTGCCAATGCTCAAAGGAACACAAAACTTCCTCAAAACCTTTCACCCTAAGACTCATCAGATGATGTTATTGTCCATGATTTCTAGCAAGTGATTATGATGACTGTCTTGAAAAAGTTCCATGGTTGTTCGAATTACGGACTCTGCTGGGCGATTCAATCGATCAAGTTTTTGACGGCAAACCAAACTGAGTGTAAATCAAGTAGTAACTGTCAAAAAGACCAACTTCTAAAAATGTATTGCCTCGTTGAAAGCCAATCGTCTAAAAAACAAAACTCGTTACTTATATGGCATAACCCAAAGATTTAAGGGTTAGCTGCGGAGAAGTCAGATCTTTTTAATTAACTGCATATTTAGTTTGTTTACGTCAGTAATATTGACTATCATTCAGTGGGAGCATATTCCAAAAATACTCCGTTTCGAAAGATCTAACCCGTAAAAATTTAAAATATCGTTTATCTACCGTTTGCCCTAGGAAGTTGGACGACATCTTAATCTTGTGATTCTATCACTAAAACCGAAATACTAAGATCTCACAATAAGCTTAGCTGCACTTTTAATTTCTTTTTCCATTTTTCACAGCTCCATTGAAGGATACGAAGGTTCTTCCGCTTGCTTGTGGTACTTCCTGCTGCGAAAAAAATAGCTGTCTTCGGGTAAAGCCATGCTTTTCTGATAGTCTCCATATTAGAACGGTTAGTAACCACGTTCCGTCATCTACTCTTCAGCTGTCAATCAAGATCTAACCTTGGTCTCGTGGAGAGCAAAGTGATTCAACTAGATTAATTGTCAGGTTGTATTTGTCGGCGTAAGTGGTGTCTACGCCAATTAAGAAGAAGAATATTTGTTGGAGAAAAAACGAGTTCATCACGTGATGTTAAGCTAATAGTTATCAATTTCTTAAACTACCTTTAGATTCGAAGATAGTAAAAAATGAGACGCCGGCAACTCAGAACAGAAGCTGATATCGTTAGCTGAGACTCACGTGTACCACTCAGTCAACAAGAGTTCCTCAACTTCAATTTTTTCTGATTTTCTCTTAGTTTCCCTTGATTTGCCTCGTAAAGCGCTCTCTAGATTTCCCTTAGCTCATTCAGTGAAGAAGGAGCTCTTTATGCTTCCTGATTTTCTCTTATTTTTCCTCGATTTATGCCTAAGAATATTGCAACTAGTTATCATGAAAAAGCACACAATGTGTGTTCCGTCTTTTCTTACTTTTCAAAAAGTATTAGATTGATGGAATTTTCAAGGATCTCAATCTTAGAACGGACATGCGAGTTATCTCTGGTTCCGCCAACTTAAAGTGAGAGGTAGACGACTAAGTTTAAAAGATAATAAAATATTCGTGTCCTCTCTTCCTTCACCCAGTCCAAGAGATTGCATGACCTAGAGCACATAGTAAGTGGTTTCACTCGCATGCAAATCTGTGTCTTTAACCAACAACAAACACTGGCGCATAATTTAATTAAGTATTTTTTATTTAATTTTAACTCGAGGCATTGCAAAATATCAGCGACCACGCGGCTAACGGCAACCGACACCTGTGATAACATCGGGGTGGTCATTTGCATGTGTAAATAGCGTAGATTGCGTTGAATTTTCCACTTAAAATTAATTTAATTATAACTTCATTAAACATACAACGACAACAAACACTGCACCGCATACCACGGAACAGCCGAGCATGGCATGGCATGACATAGCATAGTGGAGTATTTGTCCATGGTCCATGATGGTCATATGCTGTTGACGTTGACATCCGACGGCTGCTGTGCCGCGCTCCTTACCAACGCTGTTATAGTTGTTGCTGTAACTACTGATTCACAACCGGTCATTCACGCCGGCCAACTGGAGGGGGGTACGGGTTGCCTGCGTACACAGAGCAAATAAAGGATACAACAAATAAGCCAAAGTGAAATGTTGACTAGGCATTCTAAAAGCGCACAAGATTACGGTGAACGAGCGCCTGCAGCCTGCCAGACCCTGAGGGCTGAGCGCTGAGGCAAGCAAGCGACTGGCCGGGCCGGGTTAGTGGCGGAGCCGACAATCGATAGCGCAAATTGGAATGCAAACGCTACCGCCACGGCCGCCTGCGCCGAGGCACACTGATGATGCCATATCGATGGCATATCGTATCGGCCGACAATGACAGCGACACGCGGCAATTGATAACAAACACAAACACCAGCGCCAAAGCAAATGCAAACAAGAGCGCAAATACGAACAGCAATGCCGAGCAAATAGTGTTTGGGCGCACGTGTGGGGGGGGGGGAAGTGAATTTAAAATGCGCAAAGCGTTCCAAGGTCCACGGCAGCTGACCAGCAGAGCAGGTGAAGCGGCTAGTTAGTTGCAACACACTCACACACACACACACACATACATGGATGGAGACGCACATGTGACATGATATGGCGAACACATTAGCAGGCACTGTGTGCATTAGTGCGCCTGCCAGCGCGAGAGTGGCAGGATGAGTGTAAGAGAGTGGTGTAGCGCTGAGGGGTTGGCCAAATGGCCGTTTGCTTTGGCGATGACCGGTCAATACAGACAGATTTCCATGCAAATTTAATACGTAAATAAAATGGTCAAATTGAAAATCTCAGCACACGGAGGGGTGTAGCAAGAGTAGTGCGCTCCGCGTACCTTGGCATCAATCGGCTTGGCTAAGCAGCTGTAGCCAGGCTGGCATGCATTACATGCTTACAAACGAAAAAAATTCAGATAAAGGTGCGCATTGTTTAAAAGCATGCAAATACAAATATATGTAAGTTTGTGTGTGTGTGTGTGTGTGTGCGGCGCGCCGGTAGCAACAGCTGCTGCTTGTGCCGCTGATTTACTATTATCGCTGCAGCAACTAGCGGCGCGGAGGTAATCAATTATTAGCCAAAGGCGCCCACTGAAGCGGACATGCTCACACTCACATACACACCAGCACATGCGCGCACTAATGCAGCGAGCCGCCTAGTTGTAAAAATGTTAGCTCTGCAATATCCGCCTCTCCTGGCTAGAACAAACGGATGTCATTCGATTGTGTTTGTTGCGCAAATAGGCAAATAGCGTTTGGCCGTCGCCAACAGTAACTGATTACCTCGTTGATAGCAGAAAATCAATTGCATATGGCATCAAAAGCCGGCGCACGCCTAAAAGACCTAAAAGAGAATTTTTAACTTGTTAATAAAATTGCGCGCAGGAGAGGGGAGTGGTATTGGAGCAGCGTGTAAATTAAATTTCACTTCAGCAAATGACATTTACAGTTATTTGCATTGTAGTTGTGTGTGTTTATTAGCGCGCAGTTGTTTTTGTGATTTTCTATGAGCTTTTAGTGCTAGAATTTAAATGAAAGCTCCTTCCTTTTGCTTCTAATACACAGTTGAGCTCTGGATTGTTAGGCTTTAGTGCAGATTTTACCTTTACAAGCGCGCTTTTCGGAATTCATTACTACTTATAAAGTTATATTGAAAGCAACTGAGCTTTCGATGATTAAGCTTCCGTTAAAGCTTTCTTTATATCGTAAGAAAGTCAATTTTGTACTTTTTCTTCGATGTAAATAATTCTACTGTATTTATTTTAAAAAACAGTTGAGCTTTTGACTGAAAAGTGTTCGTGAAAGCTTTTTATAAGTGTGGAAAGTCAATTTTGGAATCCTTCTTTTTATTTTTATTAAAATTTTATTTTATAAAAAAAATCAGCTGAGCATTAGATGATGGAGCGTTAATGAAAGCTCTTTTTGTTAGAAATAAAATCAGTGACTGTGCAGCACCTTGTTATATTTCGTTCATTTCCTAAAATATATTGAAAAAACCTTAAGATTTATTATGTGAAACGTTACTGAAAGCACTACTTTTATAAGTGTCTTGTTTGCAAAGTTTTGTAATATTTCATCTTCTTTTCTAAAGCGTTAGTGAAAGCTCTACTTCTTTTAATGTCTTGCTTGGATTGTTTGCTACATTTCCATATATGTTTAATACCTTTTTGGTAATTGGTAAATCTTTAGTAAAAGCACTATCTTATTACATTTCATCTTACTTTCTAAAGCTTTAGAGAAAGCCCGACTTTTATTAGTGTCTTGCTTGAATTGTTTGTAATATTTCATACTTTTTTTTATAACTCAATGAAAATTGTTGAAGTTTTAGTGAAAGCTTTATCTGTATAAACAAGTTGATTAAGTACTTTGTTACATTTAATCAGCTTTTTGAAATCTGCATTGAAAAATTCTCGAGCTTTGCAAAATGTTGGATGAGTGAAAGCACCCCTCTTCGTAAATGAAAGCTTCTTTCAGCGGTTTGTCATGTTTCTCTATTACAGTTTTATTTATGTTATATAATCTCATTTAGATGACAAAGCTTTAGTTAAAGCTCGCTTTTAATAACTTAAGAATTTTACATTACCCGCTTTTAAGGAACCTTGCCATCTTAATCGTGCTTTTAAAAGCTTTTGGAATTATACATTTAAGTTGCATAAGCTTTTGTGAAGCTCGTCTTATATTACTTCAAAGCTTTCGAATTTAATTTTAATCAGTGATGTGAGAAATTTGATTTGAATTTTCATTTTTGAAGCTTTAGTAAAAGCTCAACTGAAACTATATTTATGTAAAAATTTATATAATATTAATATATTTCTTAGAATTGAGTACAGCTGAAATACTGGCACAAAAAAATTGGTTTCAACTTTGAAGGAAAAAGCTTTTCTGAAAGCTTTCCACTTTAAACTTTTTAGTGAGAATTGAATTGACCACTGTTGAAAGAATAGGAATGCAAAATGTATTTCAATTTTGGATTGAAGCAACAAGCTTTTGTGAAAGCTTTACACTTCAATTTTTTTAATGAAAGCTTTACACTTAACATACTACAAACGGTTTTGTTTAATGACGTTGATAAGAAAAATGCTTCTCTATAGTATCTAATTTGAAGGAATCAGAAATTTTAAATTAGAAAGTCCTCTAAGTGTGAAAAGTTTGGAATTTTGTACAAATTCACATCACGTTGAGATAAATGTAACTAGTGCCGTCAGTTGATATGAGACTGGTAGTGAAGTTTCTCAATATAAACATACTATATGCCAATCGTGTCCACATTCGTTCTCTTAAATACGAAGCGTAATATACAGCCCGAGCTACAACATCCAAAAAATTTATAAAACAATGCGTTCACCAAGTGTTGAATGCAGTCGCTCCATCTCTACTGCGGACACTGCGTTCACACTCGCACATCGCACACACCCGTCTCAGGCAGCGAGCGTGTGAGCGAACGAGCGGCCGCAAGCGAGCACTTTGCACAAATTAAATGCAATGACAAATGCACTTCGTCAAATTGAAAAGGGATTTTCATTATTAATTATAGCGACAGCGGTGGCGCAAGCACAAGACACCGGGCACCGAGCACCGAGCACCAGGTCACAGTTAAGTCACAGCGCTGACAAGCGATCACCCGCCACACTGTCACCAGCACCACCAACACTACGGCCATCAACTGGGCCGACAGGGAAGCCAAGACTCACGAGTTGCTCGTGTGAAAGGGTTGAGTTGCATCAGCACAGCGCCGCCTGCCGCCACTGCTGCCAGCCCGACTGCCTTTCCACACATTATTTATTCATATTCATATACGTGTACATATTGATGTGTTTTGTTGTTGTTGCTGCTTTTGTGTGTGGAACGCACATACGTATGACATAAACGTCATCTTTGGTGCTTCGCAGGCAACACCAGCTGTCGATTCCACAAATGGACACCGCAGGCTTACTCATACATACATACATATAACGTCTCTTCGCGCCTCCGCCCCTTGAAATGCCGCCTATAAATATTGCGTGTAAGTTGTCGTGCTCTCGGCTAGGTAGCCCAGCTACAGTTTGTCCGCTAGCCCAACGCCAGGCTTGTCAGCCCGATAGCTGGCCCTCGGCCGCCTTTGTTGCTCTGTTCGCAACTTCAACTAACCCTTTGTGCGCTCGTTTTCTTACTTCCGTCAATTCAGCATTCGGCATTCAAATCCGCGCGAAGAGTTGATTGAACTTGGCGGTTTGTCATTGCCATTGTGTGTCTGTTATCAAATAATTGAAGCGCCTGCGCGACCAGCTTTGTTGCTCGCAGCGATTTAAGTGAGTCCAATGCATTTCATATGGACCACAACTATTTTTGTTTGCATTTTTTTTTAAATAAAAAAGAACTCAATATGAATTTGAATAACGCATACAATGATATACTTGACGTGTGCACACACACACTTACACAAATACAATAAAAATATTGATATTGCCGCATGAAAGTACAAATATTTGCTTATTTGAATGCGCTCAGGTAGTTTTAAAGGATTTCTTTCAATACAGGAAAGTAGCTACATACATACACATACATATATATTTAAATTTCCACACACAACCCGTTTCAGTGTATTTGTTGTTATTTAAACGTTATCCTTACAATACGCGCATAATTCAGTGATTTAGTAGAATGACATCCAGGAACCCCTGCTCAAAAAGCAAAAGAAACGCATTATAAACACACTCACATTTACATACATATGTAAGTATGTATAGGATATAGATTCTTATATAGTATATCGCTCAATGGTAACAGGGGAAAGTTCATTCAGTAGTTTCTCATCTCACTTTTTGGGACAAATAATAAAGCTATTTGCATATTTTTTTTTTTAATTTTTGAATATCTTTTTACCATATTTGTATAATTGAAATTGTTTTTGTATTATCGAATTTCCAACCCCTGCCATTAATAAAAATATTTTAATCCTTTTGAATTCATATCAAATTTGCTTCAAATATTTGAAAAATTCTGTTTGTTCAAAAAAAAAAAAAATTAAATTAACTGGAACAGAATTCATTTTTTATACTGTGAGTCCTTGTTGCATAGAATTTATTATAATATTGCTCACAAAAACATTTTTCATAAGCACTTTTTGGGATGGCCTACAGCTCCTTCAGAAAATTTTGTTTTATCTCCTCAACCAACTGGAAACGGGTTCCACGGAGTGACAATTTCTGTTTGGGAAACAAGAAAAAATCATACGGTGCCAAATCTGGTGAATAGGGTGGTTGATCGATGGCATTCATTGCGTTTTTGGCATAAATTCGGCCTCAATCGTGCCTCGATGCGATAGCGCATTATCATCGTGTAATTTCCATGAATTGTTCTTCCACAATTCCGGATGTTTTCCCGCAAACGTCTCAATACGGCCAAATAGAACTCTTTATTGATCGACTGTCCCTCCGGAACAAATTCGTGATGCACCAAACCACGAATATCGAAAAAATAATTAGCAATACCTTGATTTCTGAGCGACTTGGGCGTGGTTTTTTGGTTTAGGCTCGTTTTTCCCCTCCTGATTGTTGACTTGTTTGCATGTCAAACTCATAAACCAAAAAGGTATGGATACTATCATTGGATAGTTATAAAATATACGCCAAAATCATTCGAATGGATTTGTGAAAGATATCGACCTCTCTTGTCATCTCTCTAACAGTTGGTTGACAGTTTTCAAGCACGATATCTTTTACTTTTTATACCCTGAACTGAGTATATTAAGTTTGTCACGAAGTTTGTAGTACCCGGAAGGAATCGTCAGAGACCCTATAATGTATATATCTAAAGTTGTTGAGCTGAGTCGATTTCGCCATGTCCGTCTGTCCATCACTCTGTCTATCTGTATATATATGAAATTTTGCAAGCGTCATTTTCTCTTCAAGAAGCTGCTCATTTGTGGGAACAGCCGATATCGGACCACTGAAACATATAGCTGTCATACAAACTGAATGATCGGAATCAAGTTCTTGTATGGAAAACTTTCACATTTGACAATGAATTTTCACAAAAGTTGACACAGGTTATTTTCTAAGGCAACAATATAATGTCCGAAGAAATTGTGCAGATCGGTTAACTATAACATATAGCTGCGATACAAACTGAATGATCGTACTCAAATGCTTGCATGAGAAGCTCCTCATTTGACGTGGTATCTTCACGAAAATTGGCATGAGTTACTGCTTAAGGTAATAATATAATCTCCGAAAAAGTTGTTCAGATCGGCCACATAGTTACTAAAAGATATGCACCTGTGAAGGGTATATTAGCTTCGGTGCAGTCGAAGTTAACGTTTTTTCTTGTTTAATATACTCATCAGTTGAAGAGGTCGAAGGTTGGCCACAACGAGGCAGGAATTAAACGATCTCTCGACTTTCATCTTTAAAGGCTTTATACTACTCGTAGGCTTGAGTTTTTGATAAAACTGAATCACTATTCAACATTTTTTCCTTTTTCCAATATTCGCAACGATTTCGCACATTAAATTTGGTTAGAAATACAAAATTTGAGACAAATTCTTTGTTCGATATTGTTTCATTGACTGTATGTCATGCCGCGCCGTTTTGTTGTAACCTATGATCGGCCATACCAATATCTTTCAAATCAGGACGAAAAAGACTTTCATCGTGGGTCTATAGCATTTCCCTTTGACTGTAACTCATTTTCTGACTAAATATCTACCAATGATTCCCACTGCCCATGGAACACAGCAAAGAGTAACTTTCTGAGAATGTAACACACGATCTGTCGCGCGCCCCGACCATTATTATGGTAATACATTTGCACCATTTACAAACCTTATACCTAATCTATTCATTCTGAAGTGGCAAATCAAGCTGTGCATTAATCGAGTTATAGCTGTACTTTAAGGTCAAATATGTTCCGTTTTGGACTGTACCTTGCTGCCGTTTAGAAGGTTATATGAAAATACCATTCTCATAGAAACTGTCTATTTTATTGGCAAACTGATACAGGCGCTTTTCACAAGCTTCTATTGAGGGGAAACTTTCAGCAGCCAAAACATTTACCATACAAGTATACACTTAGAGCCAGGTCGTAGTCACGCTCGCAAACAATTTCTTTCCTATTGGCTAACAATTATCACATCTGGGCGATTGCTTCCATCAGGCATTCCGCTGTCATAGAAGAGGATTCCCTGTCGATCCTATCAAACACAATGAACGACAATGAAGTTTAAAGTAGAATCTGTACTGAGGCATAAGAAATATGTATTGAAATGAGCTGGGTACCGTGTAAAGCACCAACGCTTCAGAAAGGAGTAAAAAAAAAATAATAATATTTGCATTAGCCAATCAACAATGCTTACCTTGCCAAATAAATTTAAAATCATCGGAAAAATGTGTCATTCTTTTGCCCACAACATCATATCTTGTATACATTTAATCCTCTCAAAACTCTTGGAAATGATTGTACCGCCTAATCGCATACTATTTTGTACAATTGTACTCTTTTCTGACAACTAACTGAAAGTTAGCAATAACTGGAATATGGACTAACCCAAACATGATACCAATTTCAGAGTTAAAACAAAATCGAAAATTGTTTGATAAGTCGATGGATATTTGAATTTGGAGGAGTCGATGGTGGAAAGCTCAAGCCTCAAAGTGTCTGTTTTCATTAGAAATAGCATGAAGTTACTTCATTATGAAACCTTGTTTGGGAGCCTGGTTTTAGCGGAATCGATGGAAACTGCAAGGCTGAGCAAGATGAGGCACCATGATCGCATTCATATTGAAATGTTAACTAGATGGATCTCCATTGGCATCTTGCGTTCTAGCACTGAACGAATGCACTTCCTGTGCGCTTAACAGGCGTTGGTCGACGATACACTTCTTGACCACTGCAAGATCCTTTTCCTAAAGTAAGACACAACAAATCCGCTGTCGATTTTTAAGGGTCTTGTAATCAATTATTTAGGGGTTTTAGGATACCCAACGAAATGGCGTTCTAAACTGTCCAAGTGTGATCTCTGTTACGATCGATCAATTAATCCTTCCTAACCTAACGTCGAGTTAACTCTGAAAAAAAAAAATAAGAAATATTTTTGGAGCCGCTGAGCAGCTCAACACACTTTATGTATTCTTGAGGTCCGATATATTTATATGATATTTAAGATATAATGTAAATCAAGGGTTGCAATTTTAAGATGGAATTCATACCAGCTTAGTAGAAACGAAAGAGAGCTGAAAAGTACTAGTAATCGTATAAAATGTATTTATGTTTTACGAAAGCTTACTTAAAGTCTCAGAGGAGACGAAAGATCTTTAAGATTTGATGAACAATAACACGACATAATTACTAACTCAGTAAACCGAAAGAGTACCTTTAACGAACCCTCTTCAAGGCAGCTTAAACTACGCTGCACACTAGCTTCACCTCTTGTCTTTAACTTGCATACAGTTTTCACTTCGTTCGATAATGAATTTCTGCTAATTTTTAGTCGCTTGAGAAGCTAATGCATGTTATGCAACATGCAACATCCTACCGCAGAATTATAAGGAGTTAGACTTGCATTTTCGCCATAAATGCGGCTAAACGTTCGGCAGCACCCTCTTTTTCCTATCCGTTTCCCGCTTACAAGTGTCAAACTGATAATGGCCGTCATTGACAGGACTATGGGCACAAGAAACTGCACACTCCTGCCAAGTGCCGAGTGCAGCATTGCGTGTTCGTTTGCGAAAATTACGCTAAGCGACAAGGGCTGCATTGCGTGTGCGCTTATTTATGCCGCGAGTCGATATCGATGTGTTTAGGTAAACATTCGCAATCAAGCCGAAGACTACGTGCAAAAGTCTTCCGGCTGGCTTGCCATCGCATGTCCAGTGAAGCGTTCAGCCGCAATAAGTTCACTGAATTTACCGTTGCAACGCACCGACACATGCTATCGCGCATTGCAGATCGCGAAACCCTCGATTTGGGGGGGGGCGCGCGTGCCCTCCACTGCGAGCGAGCGCATTCGGACACACACAAATCGGGCGTCAAATCGAGTGAAAGCGCAGCGTGGTCAGCACTTTCTTCGGCGTTTGACGCATAGTACCGCAGTATGTCGCATGCCAGCACATACAAGCGGGCGTGCAACATAGTGCGGTGTTGGCCGACCGTATTGGCAGTGACGGCTATGACGCGCGACGCCTTCGTTGTTGAGCAACGTGCACGGCAACTCATTCGTTTGTTTGCTCACATGTCAGGATAGAAAGGTGTAGATAAGGCGCAATTACATGCGATTATCGCGAAAATGTTCGAAATTATGAAATGTATAATTTACAGTTAGGCAGGCCAGGTTGACGAACGGTGGTTTTTGGCATGCATTATCGGCGCGATTGCCAGCCAACTGGCGAAATTAGGGCGCGTTGCACCCTACTGCATGCTGTTGCACGAAAACACGCACACACCGACATGGATATACATATATACTACTACATATAGAGATATATCACATACATATGTACATATCGAAGTCTGTAGCGCTTTCACCACCTTTCTTCTGGGCGCCGTAAACACACTTGTCCAAATGATTGGCTATTGGTCGATCTGTCCGTCTGTCTGTCCGTCCGTCCATTGTGCCATTATGCCAACAAACTGTGCCCGTTATTACCAAACAAACAAACAACAACAAAGCATACAGATATTTGCTTTTGTTCAGCGTTTGAGCGAGGGCGCTTTGCGTCGCCAGCTGCGGCCTTTCTCGCAGAGGGTGTGTGTCAAACCATAAAAATGTTGTTAAACATGAGCACAAAGTAAACGAAATTGATTTGCAAATTACTCTGAATGAACACCTTAAAAGACAACGCCAATGAAAACAACAGCAAATAGATAACAATGGACGCAGCGACACAGAACCGTCATTGTGGTGGCACCGGGGACAATGTGCGAGGAGTTGGCTCTGGCGAAATGAGCGCACTGATCCGATGCAGACAAATTAATTTTTGCGTAAGTACAGTGTGCTCCCCCTAATTTGACGACAAAACTAAAAGGTGGTCCATTTCGAAGTTCTTTAATTTTTGAAAGAAGAAAAACACAGAGACTTCAAAGTCAAAAGCGAATGTTAATTATTCTTGGAAAGAACACTTTTTGGTATTTTTTTTTTTTTTTTTTTGAAGATTATCTCTTTCTAATATTGGTCGTGGCTATGTCTCAGCTTGTCCATCCCTTGAGGCTACTTTTCGTTGACTCATGATGATTTGCTTCACGGCCTGAGTCGTAGTGGGTTTGTCCGCATAGACTTTCGACTTTATATATCCCCACAGGAAAGAGTCTATCTTGGTGTACAATCCACCAGCTCTAAACGTATTATTATTTTTCCACCAAAGTGTGCTCTCAATAAATCCATTGATTGATGCGATGTATGGGAAGTGACGTCGACTTGCTGAAGGCCAAGGTCACCGAGATCCCGAGTTTTAATTTCAGTCATCAAATGGTCGATTTTCATGGCGCGATAGCAGTCGCCATTGACGATTAAGTTCTCACCGACATAACTTTTAAAGAAAAATGTACCGATGATTCCACCGGCCCACAAACCACACCAAACCGTTGTTATTTCTGTATGAAATGGCAGCTCTTGGAACTCTCCAAGTCGATACATACCAATTGAGCTAGAAATGGAGCTCAGCGTTTAACAAAATTTTGCTCGAAAACGTATCTTCTAGGAACTTTTTAAGAGCCCGTAGAGTAAAGTAATGTCACTTGGAAGCGTCGAGCGGCTTCACTTCTTGCACAAGCTACATTATATCGCTTTCAATCTCGACATAAAATGCGCCAAGTTGTTTCATACGTTAGTCCGAGTTGCTGCGAACGCCAGCTGTCGTGTACAGCTGCGAGTGTATGGCTGCTATATTTTCTTCACTGCGTGCTGGACATGGTCTATTCGATCGAATAATATAATGTAATCTATTATCTTGGGCTCAATTAAGTGAGGCATACTGTACACCTATCAATATTTAAAAGAGGAACAAATAAATTAATTTAGGTAAATGTCAAAGTCGGTATGTTTGTATATATAATTATTGGAAATTTTCACATGTTGCGTAGGAAATTAGCAGTTGATTAACTAAAGAAGATTGAAGAAAAGGTAAAGGTGCTGGTCATCGCCAAAAGACTTGCTACTCTTTAATTTTAGGTATAGGTGTACTACGTCATTAACTCTAAACTGACTAACTCAGCGAAAGTGCACTTTGTTCTTGAACCAGTAACGAGTAGGCTGGAGTATAATGAATGTATGTCAAGGTCAAGGTTCAATAGCCATAGAACTATTTTTTCTAACAAAATATCTGCGACGAAGACATATTGCTTTCAGGTTATAATTTATGGTATAAATTCTGTCGACTGTAATGAATAAAAACGTTTTAATTCTTTCGAATGCTCACGAAGTTGAGTCAGAAGAGTAAGATGACGGTTTAAATTAAACTACTTACAAAAATTATAAAAACACACCACGACATAGAGATTTTAATCTAAATAATATGATCTTTGTCCTTCACTGCCTTGTGTCTCCTCTGACTGCTTGCCTTGGAAGGTTATCAAATTTCTCACCATAAATTTAACGTTCCATTTAGCTCACATATCTGCTTTGGCGATTTTTATACCTTATCTTCCTTAAATGGGACGTTGTGTGGAATTGGGAAAGCTCTTTGGATATTAAATTTTTATGGTTATCTGACTCGGCGTGTCTTCTGTACAGAAAGGTTGTTTTTATTTTGAAAATGAAGTGAAAAAATTGTGTGCTCCAGAACAAATTTACTGGATACCAGATAACAAAAACAGTTTGCAAAGCTTAGAGAGTAACGAAACGAACGAGCGACTGGCATAAATCTACATCTTATCGTTCCAATCTTCCGAAGAACGCTTCTCTCGAAAACTAGTAACATCGACTCATCAGATCTTCTGCCTTCGGTCCAATATAGCAGGACGAGCATGATGAGTGACTTATAAAATTTGATCGTTGTTCGTCAAGAGAAGACTTTACTCCTCCTTTGCCTACTCAGTTCGACGTAGCACCTTTTGGCAAGAGATACGAAATTATCTACGACTTCGTGGTTATGACTATCAACAGTGACGTGGGAGGAACAGTGATGTGCCACGACTGATTATTTGATGGTGAACATAATGGACATAGAAATAAATCACCTTGATAGATTTGTGCTGAGTTCAAGACTCTTTGTGCATACGTCAGAAAAAATTCTAAACTTGGAAATTTTTCGATCTTTACGGTTTAGATTACAGAAGTATTTGAATATAACAGTTCATCTTGTTCTTCAGCAGGCCCGACTTAAAATAGAGAAATAGATATTACTTGGGTGACCACATGTACATATATCAAAGAGACCAGAGTCCACCCCGTCCAGTACCACCCCTGTTTCATCTCTCTCTTACTCCGTATCCAAAAGTTCACTGTTAGCACGCTCGAAGACATGTGAAAATTTAAACATGCCATCAGGCGATGCAACTGAAAAGTCAATATTTTATGCAAATATGTATGTAGACATATGTGTTGTGTTCAAGTAAGCGCCTGTGTCCATTTGTGAGGGCGCTGGTGACAGTGACGTCTGCACGCATTGATGGCTTCTGTGTTGTGGCAAGTTAAACTTCCGCCATTGGGTGCCAAGTGTGTGCACACTGGAATGTCAGTACATACAAACACATGTATGCAACACACACATACACAGGCGCGCGATTACATATTGTATTAAGCAAACGGGCTGTCGCCGAGTTCGTTGGCATTTCAACGTCAAACTGTCGTCATACGGCCCGTTGTACGCACTTGACGGAATCCCTCATGCCACATTTGTGTTGTGTTTTTATTATTATTATTTTTTTTTCATTTTGGTTTATTTACCATACGTCTATTTCGCCGCCTTTGCTACTGATCCTGCTGTTGTCTGTTCGCTATCTTCGCGCATTATCACAACTGGCGGCATATTTTGCTAGTGCTTTTGCTTTTCTCTCCTTTTTGCGATCTACAGAGTTCACTGACTTCGCTGGTCAAAGGCGAAGCGGCTGCTGCTCGCTCGCTCATAAGCATACAATTGGGTAGAAGCAGCAACCTACAACAACAATAACCATATGCATTAGTACGTGACTATATTTCGAAAGATAAAAAAGTCAAAACATAACTGAAGAATTACGTAATATTTATTATGAATAATTAAAAAGTTGCATGGGTGCGTAAGGACGGGATATAGCTGTACTGCGTTCTCCAGATGATCGCATGCAGCTGTGAGGAAGCGCGATAATATGTATGTATGTGTATTTATAGTTATCCTTTATAAGATATTGATTGAGGACTTGCGGTTAGAACTTCTGTCTATTTAGTACACTTTTAATATAATAAAAATTTGACTAATTTTTCAAATACAAGCAAAGATGCCATAAATTATTTTTTTGTTGTTAAAAAAAAAAACTTTTTCTTTAATTTTTGTATTTAATGATTATTAAAATAATTTTTACATTTCATAAAATATTTTTAATAATACTTAATTTTAAAATTCTTTCAGGTGGCAACTCTATACAAGCCTAAAATTACACAGTTAGCCAATTGTTGCTATCACCTGTTCTTACAAAATGCTAAGTAAGTATTAATTTTTTTTCTACAAATATACCAATTAGGTGGCAACATCCTAATAATAATAATATTTTAAAAGAAATGCTTTCTTTAATGAGAGTGATTTCTTACCAGCGTATATAGCCCAAATTTACTTCTCAGATAAGTTTTAAAATTTTGAATTTTAATAAGGTGGCAACGCCGCTTCAAATTATATTTAATTTTCGATAGCAATTTTTTTTTTTAAATTATTGTTATTATTACTCATTATAATTGAAATTGCAATAAATTTGAAAAAAAAAAAACTCTAGCAACTAGGGCTATCGGTTAACCGAGTAGTACTTTGTTCACGATTTTTATACAAAGCTAAGTGTTACCCTAATATCTTGTCTCAGAATCGTTTCTGGTTGAATCAAAGTTCTACTTCATCTTAGAAGTTCTCCCTATTCCACTTTTATTACGGAGTGGTATCACCTTGCATACTTTCAGAGTTACAGGCTTTTCTTCCATTCGAAGAATATTGGCAATTTACGCAGTTTTTGCTTTGGCATACGATTCTATTTATTTCTTATTGATTACCTTCGGATCGTTTGCAATATTCAATGCTAGTTATTTCCAGAATCTTTAACTGTTCATTTCTTCACACCAGCTATTCTGTCTTCCCCTTATTCTCTTTTTAATGCCACATTAATGCTTCAATAGCTAAGTTGCCACTTCACGAGACTTCTTTTCTGTGGATCATTGTTTTCTTTTGTTAGCTTATAAAGTAACTAAGACTGCCCGATTTCTGAGAAACATTTCGATCTATTGCAATAATCGGTCCGGCTTTGATGTAAAAATTATACAAAAATTGAAGGAAGGTCTTCGGATGATCGTCATAAGACGCCGCCACGGCGGTTAGGTACATGAACACTCTGCTTAATATTAAGCTTCATAAAATTTTAATCGTATTGCGCTCCTGTTTATTTAGATACAAATTTCTACCTCAAAAAATAATCTTATTCAACAGGATTAAGGCAAAACTGATTAAGTCCTACCAGTTCGCGGTCTATACCTGTAGATTTTACCTTTTTACTGATTAGGTTCCATAGAACATGTTTGATGCTATGGGTAGTAGTCGCAAAATGAGGAATCTTCTTTCGTATGGATGGACGACATATTCTCAAACTTTTCCTACATACATAAAACTCTAATCATCCGATGAACTTTTCAGGGCTCACATTTTTTCTAATATTCACAATGGTGTAAGACTGTGAAACTATACTTAATTATCGCTGTTAAACCAAATCGAGTTAGTTGTTGTTGACGTGGCAGAATACTGCTCTGAAGTAAATTAGGAGAATGCTTCTGTTCGGTGTTTATACCCTGAACAGGCTATGCCACGGCGTTTGTAACAATCAGAAGGCAACGTCGGATATCTTATAAACGATCAGCGACAAGCTGGGGCGATTTCAACATGCCAGTTTGTCTGTCCATTTGACTGTCTAACTGTCTGTATATACCAGAATTAGCCCTTCAGGTTTTGCGATATCGATCTGAAATTTTGCACACGTTCTTCTCTCCTCTAAAAGCTTTTCATTTGTCCGAACCGCCGATATCGTACCACTACAGCATATAATCAATCAATCAAGTACTTCTATGGAAATCTTTTTCATTAGCCGAGAAGTAATAATGTGTGAATATGGCTTTTCAAATAAGAAGTCGCCATATAACATACATACACATTAGGATGGTGCAAAAAAAATCGAATGTTTTTCTTTTGCTTCGTACTCTGAAAAATTGGGTTAGAGGTGAATAAGAAAGGCGCTTCAAAAATGAGTTGGATTTTTTTTTTTTGACCCACCCTAATACACATATTGGTCTGAAAGACCGCAATTGTTTCAAAAAGCTAATATTTCTAAGCGCAAATGTATATATAAGAATGTTGATGTATATATGTACGCATATACATACATAATACTCATATATATATATATAATTTTCTACCACACCATTACCGTAAATATGTAAATAAAATCTAGTTAAATGGTCGCGCGTGTTTGTTAAAACATAGTTGACTTCGTTTTTGGTTTGCTTTTTGTCCGCTTCTCCGCTTATGAGCACGTATCGCATTGTCGGTCTTATTAAATATGCTAAGCGCATTACATTAGATGAATATGTGCGTGTCAAAGCAACAGCAACAGCAGCCATGTGAGGCAGGCCGAAAGGTGAATTGTAAACCTGACAAATCCCATGGAACTATATAAGGTATCGCTTTGCATGCCGACAAGTCTTTTTGCCTCGCTTATATGAAAAGCCATTTTGTGTAACAAATCATGCACACGATTATGTACATAACATTATATACGTATATACAGTTAAGTATTTATTTTAAATAAGTTGACGTTAATGCATTTGTGGCAATTTGAATAATGTGATTTTTTGCGGGAGATTAATCATTGTGTAAAACCATGGTACATAGTAAATATAAGTCCTTTATTAGAAATATGTTAGTTAAGCTTTTCATAGTTTTGAGGAGTTATGCTCGTAAATATCTTAGTCATAGACCCCGAAAGTTCTGAATAACAAGTTTCAAGCAAATTCGTCAATATTACAAAAAAAAAAAAAAAAAAAAAAAAAAAAAAAAAAAAAAAAAAAAAAAAAAAAAAACCCTTGAAAAGATCAGTTTGCCACTAAAACATCACCATATTTTTGGAGGTTAGAAAAAAATTATGACATAATAGGGTAAACGGGACTTCAGTTTCGAGCTCAGCGTTCCCAAAATTATGTAATACACCAGGTCTATGCTCATCTCTGGGTTTCAAAAGCTTGATGGGAACAGGCAGGAGCTTCGGCTATGAACTCAGAGCTCTTGTGGTTCACTACTGTATGATTGGCTAAAAGAACAGCTCAGAAAATCATACTTTTAGCCATCCAGATGATACAGCGAAAATAGAAGCAGAACATCTACGCAAATTTGTGATGGTTTCCACTGTTATTATACTTTATATCTTTTATAAAAGTTGTTTAAATTTATATCTAAAGTTTGCACGAAAAGATTATATTTATCGTTTGGTCAAAGCCTTTTTGTTCGCATTTTTTTTTCAAATTTGAGTACTGTGGCAACCCTTTTTTCTAGATATTTTTGAACAGTTCACATTTAATTTTAATTCAATATCTACATATATACATATGTATAGGTTGTTTCCAATTTGAAATTTTTGTAATAGATTTTTTCGGACTCAGTGGCAACCCTGTGTGACTTTAAATTTTGTAAACTTTTAATGTTAAGTGTATTGTTAATAATATATAGTATACATATGTATGTATATAATATACTTTAATTTTAAGTTTTTCGAAATATTTTTTTCGCATTCAGCGGCAACTCTCTTTTACTTGATTTTTGGTATCTCAAATAATTTTTTAAATTTTATTTACAAATTCATAACACATTTGGGAATAAAGGTTTTTATTCTCAAACTGTTTTCTAAACTGTGGCAACCCTGTGCAACTAGATACGTATATTTGTAAACAGTTAGTGTTAATTATATTGTTAATAATATATAGTATACATATATTATATACTTTACTTTTAAAATTTTCTAAATATTTTTTTCGGAGTCAATGGCAACCCTATCTTATTATATTTCTGATACAAAATCTTTTTCTAAATTTTAATTTAAAATTGATGTAACATTTCTAAATAAATTTTTTTTGTTCACAAATTGTTATTAAATTTTAATACAGTGGCAACCTTGTGTTACTAAATATTTTTTAAACAGTTAGTAATTATCGTAATGTTAATAATATATAGTATATAAGATAAACTATAAGTTCACATTTTTTGAAATATTTATTTCGGATTCAGTGGCAACTCTGTGTTGCTATATATTTTTGAAAACTTAACATCAATTGTATTGTTGATACTAAATAGTACATATTATAAACTCGAAATTTAAATTTTTCGAAAAATTTATTTCGGTATTAGTGGCAACTCTCTTTTAATATATTGCTGAAACAAAACTATTATTTTTCAATTTTATTTAATAATTCAAAAAACATTTGTGAATAACCTTCTTGTTCACAAATTGTTGTTTAAATTTTAATACAGTGGCAACCCTTTTTTACATACCGTTTAAACAATTACGTAATATTTAATTGTATTCTTAATAATATATGTATACACCATATATTCTAAGTTTAATAAGCAACAACGACAAACCAAATAAATTTATCGTCTTCAATGGCAACCCTCTTTTACTATGTTTCTGATACAGCATTATCAATTCTCTTTAACAACAATGTTGCATAATTTGCTTAACCTGCGTATTTATGGAATTTGATGTGTTACTTTGTCGGACATTTTACTCGCCTTTTTGCCTCCGCCGCCACCGTACCTGGTGCAATCCACCGCCAACCGGTTAAAGTGCCTTACCAATCAGGCTGCCATCAAATTAGCCAAACAACAACAAAGTTGCTGCTAAGTGTAAGGGCAACTAGTTGCTAATTAAACGCATAGATGGCGAAAAATAAGAAGAAATCAAGCTGAAAACTTGGCAAGGAATCCGCAAGACCGGCCCCGGCTTACAGCACACACATACTTTTCTACATACATACATATGTATACACATATGTGTGTGTTTTCTTGAGAATTGGCACTGAAAATAGCCCTACTTTGTTGTCTAGCTGCTTCTCCAGTTATGCCTGAACGAATTCGCAGTTCGGTGTGTTCAGAGAATTTTCGCAGAATGTTGTTGACAATTGTTGTTCGCCGCATGTTGTTGCCATGCTTTGGCATGCGCAACAGAATAACAGAAAAAGCTGCGTCCACAACTTTCTTGGCAATCATATTTGTGTGTTTTGTATTCATATTTGGTGTCCACACTCACACATATGCATATAGCTATGTAAATATGTTGCTGTGTGTGTATGTGTTGCTTGCAAATGTTATTGCCGGCAATTGAAGTACAAGTATCTGCCTTTATATGCCTCCACGTTTGCTCTGCGTATACCTGAGGCACCGCACTTGTGCTGGGCTGTTGCTTGGCACTGCATACTTCAACAACWACAACAGAAGGGAACAACAACAATATACCTTTGCGAGGAAATAACATTAAAAACCACTTGAATACCAACATTGTTTCTATTTTTTTGCACTCCATTTTTTATTTCAGCTTTTTTTCAACGCTTACTTCTTCTGCTTCTTCTTCTTACGCCTCTCTTCAGCAGCTTGTAGATAGACATATTTTTACCCTGAACAGAGTATATTAAGTTTGTCAGGAAGTTTTTAATACCCAGAGAGAGACATCGGATATCCAACGCTCTAATACTCTATAAAAAATTATTAAGATCGCACCACTATAGGATATAGCTGCCATACCGACTGATCAGTCAAAAATAAGTTCTTTTATGGAAAACTTTTTCATTCGACAAGCTATCTCCACGAAATTTGATAAATATTATTTTTTAAGACAGCGCTATAATATTCCGAACCAATTATTCAGATCGGATTACTATAGTATATAGCTGCCATACAAACTGATCGGTCAAAATTTAGTCCTTATATGAAAAACTTTTTCATTTGATGAAGAATATTCAAGAAATTTTGCACAAATTATTTTCTTTGTTAATGGTATATTTTCCCAAGAACTTATTCAAATCGGACCACTAAATGATATGGCTGCCATACAAACTGATCGGTCAAATTAAGTCCTTATATGGAAAACTTTTTCGTTTGACGAGATGTCTCCACGAAATTTAGTATATATTACTTTTTAAGGCAACGCTACAATATTCTGGACAAATTATTGAGATCTGACCACTATAGCATATAGCTGCCATACAAATTTATCGATCAAAATCAATATAAGAGATCTTACGAAGGTTGTTTATACCAAACTTCGTGGCTAGCAAGAACTTGCAAACCGTTAGTCAGTTTCAAGGTTTAGTTATGCATATATTCGCTATAAGGTATATAGCTGCGGTGCAGCCGAGGTTAACGTTTTTACTTGTTGTTTGCTCCACTGTTGTATGTACTACATATGTACATAGACAACACCCACATCCATAGTATGCATATTTTGTTGTTATTTACCTACCATTTGTTGTTATTGTTGTTGTTGTTGGMATTTACGAGTATGTATGATGTCGCTGTGAAACAATTGTTGCTATTCTGTTGTTGACATTGTGAATATTTTATTATTAGTATTGTAGTAGTAGTAGTTGTTGTTGTTAAAACTAAGYTGGCATAACCAATATATTGTTGTTATTTGTTTTTGTTGTTATTCAGTTTAGCTATCAGTTGACTTTTGTGAAGTGTGTTGGTGTCGCTATTGTCCGGTGTTGGCGTTAATGCTTATGCGTGTGTGTGGATATGCCTGTGTATGTGTGTGTTTGCGCTGGTGTGTTTAACGCTTTCGCTCAACATTTGAAGTACTTAGCAGCGTACGAATAGATCAACAGTCCAGCCAAGCCTAACTGTCAAGGTAGACTTAGTGACGGCGTGCGCAATGTGTCTGTTGTTATTGTATTTGTTGTTGTTGTTGTTGTTGCTGTATGTTTGCTTATTAATTGTTACTTGTATACTCAGCGATCTTTGAATGCGAGACGGAAGTGAAGAACATTTTTTCTATGCTAATCCATCAGCCTCAAATATATTGTGTGTAGACATGTTTGTATGTATGTACAATTGTATTTTGTATGCCGTATGTATGTATGTATGTGAGAGCATTGTTTAGCTTTCATGAAATGTTGTGGATTGTCTCTGGTTACTGAAAAGTAATTCTAGAAAGAGTTTTCATACCGCCGACCCTCTTGAGACTCTGATCGAACTCAAGATAACGAAGCTTGTCGTTGTTTTTGCTCTTTAACCGCGAATAAGACTCATTGCTAACATGCCTTATCTCTCTACACCGCGAAAGTTTCAACTATTATTGATGGATGAGCTGAGTCGTTTTTTTTTGTTTCTTTCTCTCGAGGTGGCTAAGCTCATATCTGATTATGACTAACCTATAGATTAGTTTAGTTTACTCTGGCAGGCCAATAAGCCAGTCATCTTTAAAGCCTCGACGATAAGATCGAAAAGTGACAGGAACAGTGCTTGGAAATCGTTGTCTTGGAAATATCAAAGAACCTCAACATTTTTTAAGGATCGACACATTTTAGTTAATGTTTGGTGTATGGGACTTCAATCTTTTGTCAAAATCACATCGAGGAAGGTTGCCAATGGTATGCTTGACTGATCCCGATCTTGAGACGTGTTTGTGAACACCGCGTCGAAACTACCCAACAGTCTAGCGAATGGTGCTCCCAAAACGGAACGAACTAAAAATGAAAAAATCAAAGTAAACTAAAGGGACGGAAAGCCATTCTAGCCGAGGTTTATGGGAAAGTGTATGGGAAATTGTAAAAAGCGTTGACATCTTTGTTAAAATAGAATAAAACCTAGTTTCTTTGACAATCCTGGTCATTTTTAATCAGATAGTATTTCGAATGAAACTCAGTTTCATTTCATTAATAATACATCTCAAGCCGCCAATAAAATTTGTGCAGTTTATGGACCCGATACAGTTTCGATTTCCACTGCACAATGATGGTTTCAACGTTTTCGTTCTGGTGTAGCGGTGGTCGAAAATGCGCCACGCTCCGGAAGGCCTGTCGTCGAAAATTGCGATAAAATCGCTGAATTGGTCGAAAGAGACCGGCTTAGTAGCAGCCGTAGCATCGGTCAAGAGCTGGGTATGAGTCATCAAAAAAAATTTAAGAACAATTGAAAATTCAAAAAAATACCGCAAGACTTTTTTGACAACCTAATATTTCCAAGACATTATTTAAAAGACTGGGTCTTTTCATTAACTTTACGACATATCTGCTTTTATGCTTCGATAGCCATTAAACGATCTCGAAGCCGAATTCATGAGACTATTTAAGAAAATGTTTGAGACAAAACGGAAACTTATCGACCGAAACAAAGTTGAATTTAAAAGACTTTCTAAAGGATTGCTTATACTTGATTTGTATACATGCCGATCACTTAGAGATCAATGCATTGAAACATTGGCTATGAAAAAACAAGTAAGGAAGGTTCGATGTATTCTCTGTATAGCTGGTGGGCTGTGTCTTCTCAAAATGTATTTCATTAATCATTACTAAACAGAATACCTGGTAATGATTACATTCATTTGGCTTGCAATGTGTTAAGCTGATACAAAAGATATCGCAAATTATACCCAAGGTCTGTTGCATGCCGGTGTTTATGCGCTTGTGCAAGCGTTCGCTATATTTGTGGACAATGTGCAATTGTTTCGCAGCTCTGCTTAACTACTAATTGTAAATACATATGTACGGCCACCTATATACATATAAGTATGGATGTGTGTTCCTGTGGTCATTTGCACTTGCACTAAGACTATGTATACATGCGTATATACACTTCGATCCGTGCATAAATGCTAAAGTACGGTATTTAGTTACGACATTTAATACCAATGCCAATTAGATATTTCTAATTGTGCAAACAAGCAACAACAATGTTGGTATTACACTCATATAAGTACTTATGATTATATGTACATATGTGTGTATGTATGAAGAGATATGCATAACAACGCTTTGTGCTTTGTTGAATAGCGCTGACTAGCTGATTTGCCTCCATGTGCATTGCTATAGACTTATCTACTTACTTACCCTGTAGGAAAAGGTAGCAGAAATTTGTTATTGGTAAATCAAGCACCTTTTTGATGCTGCAGAAATAAAAGGAGTGTTAAAGATCCAACAATGAAATTCTTCTGACCCTGAAAACTTCCATAAGCTATACTTATTTACCTCCTCACCTTTTTACTGAGGATTCTGGGTTTTTGAAATAGTGCCTCAAATGGAATCGAAAGAGTCGAAAAAATTGAGTTCTGGACTTTGTGTGCCTTAAAACCTCGAGATAATAATATTTATTGAACACCTTTGCTTTGGAGAGCTTCTTTGACGACAACTTCTTTTGTCAAATTAAGAACTCAGGTCCAGCTTTGCGATTTTTTTACTTGAAGCCTATTGAAAAAATTAAACCTGGTTTAAGCTGTGTAAGCACCGGCTCTCTTTTCAACAGATTTCGATTTATAATGAACTTATATACACGATGAATCTTCGCGGTAATGAATAAATTCAAGCAGCAGAGAAAGCCGGGAAATGGAATAGAAGTTGTGATTGGATCCCATATCGTCCACTAAATAAAGTTTATCTACTAAAATAACCCTCAGTTTCGGAAAGTAGAAACCAAAACTCTACTATTTTTTTTTTTAGAAATACTATCGGAAACTAGTTAAAATATCTCTCTACTTAGAAGTGATCGAAAATGTGCCTCAAAATTAGTTCGAATTTTTTAAAACCTGATAAAAACCTTAACTTCGGCTGTATCGAAACTATTATACTCTTCTAAGGCGCACTTTTAATAACATAAAGGATACGAAAATAATTTCCTCGAAACCTCTTAAATGGCGGAAGAAGTGCTGCGACGGACGAAGAAGAATTCGCGTCAACAATCTACCGCGATCACCCGAACAAGACGAGGTGCTCTAAGGTGGCTTAAGAACAAGAAAGTTGTTTAAAACCGGTGTTGAGTTGCTGGAAAAGCACATGGTCCAGCTGCCAAGCTTGATGTAATCGGATGAATACAAGCCCAATGATTGGAATAGGAGTGTACTCTGCTCTATTCACAAGAAAAAACAAGAAAAACATTCCGCAATCTCAATATCGCCTATAAAGTTCTTTCCACAGAATTGTGTGAAAGACTCATCGAACCGTCCACCATATATCAGATCTTCACAATACCTCAAATCCTGGAATCGTTACTCATCACCTTTTTGTCGATTTCATAGCTGCATATTCGACGCCACTCCTAACTTCAGTATCCCTGCGAAACTCATACGGCTATGCAGAATGACGTTGAGCACAACCTCCGATCCCTCAAAATCGAGAAGAACGGTACCGAGAATATCGATACTAAACAAGGTCTTAGACAGGGGGATTCTCTCTCGAGCATCTTTTTTAATACAAGCTAGAAGAAGTAATACGTCCATAAGCCGCAGTGGCTTCGTCTACTCTAAAACGTATAATGCTACTGGGGTACACAGATGATAATGATATCATTGGCAGCCTTTTCAAGAATAGAAAAAAGGCGGAAGAGATTGGTCTTGTGGTGAACGAGTGAACGAGGGCAAGACAAAGTAGCTCGAAGGCACATATAAAGATTCCTCCCGTCCTGGGGACAACCACTGTTGACAGCTATAAATTTCAAAAAATTAATGACTTTGTTTTATCAATGAACCAATATAAATACTACCAATAATTTCAGTCTGAAGATCAAGCGCAAAATAACCCTTATCAATAGGTGCTAGTTTGGGATCGTTAGGCAATTAAAAAGTAGTTCCGGCGAACAAAAATTACACTCTATAAATCCCTCATTATTCCCGTCCTATTATACGGCGCAGAAACATGGACGATGGCGACCTGAGATGGAAAGGCATTTGAATCATTATAGAGAACTGTTCTTCGCAAGATCTTTGGAACCATCGGAGTAGGAGATGAGTATAGAAGAAGATGGAATCGCGAACTGTATGAGTTATATGGCGACGTGGATATAGTTAACCGCGCTGGTTAGGCCACGTCTTTCGCATGGAAGATGCTGCTCCAGAGAAAAGCACTTACGGCTCAAGATCCATGGGTGGACGACGTAAGTAGGGGCTGCCACGCATACAATGGAAACCTGCGATGATTTGTGTTCTTGGCCCAGACCGACCCTTTGTTGTAGTGCCAAAGAAGAAGCATATAGTAAATCGCAGGACTTTCGATTAGTTTTGAAGCAATACTGTTTGTATGTGAACGATAAGTGATGAAAAATGTCTAGAATTTCGCGTGCATCGGATCATAAATACTTTTAATTAAGTAATTTATAAGTTTTATTTACATCTTGTAGTAAACTCAAAGTATCGCCTATTTTCAAATCCACCAAAATTCGATTCAACACCATAAATTTTACCTACTGTGTAGCTAGCTACCTTATTAGATTGTGCTTATCGCTTTCGTTTTACGGTATCGCTGGTATCTCTGGTATGCGGTCCCAAGTTGCCACTACATGTATGTATATAGTATCTGCAACTGTATGCACACACGCACACATATACATTTAAGTACGTACCCGTTCAATTCCATTAGCATTTGGCTTTTCATTGCAGACAGTTTGTCTAATTATTGCAGAAGCATTAAGGCGCTTATTTAGTGCAATGTATTAATGAAACCTTTCATATTGGATCGCCTGACACGCGGAGCGTCAAATTGCTGCGCAAGACCAAATAGACGGGTCTAGGGAATGTAATAAACGGCTAACTAGCGTAGCGTAGATTGAACATTCGTTGGCCGATTATGCGCTCGTACTCGCTTAGAATGTAGATAATGTAAGCTGTTTGCTTCGAAAGATACTTTGTTGTCGAGTGGATTCGGTGGCATTAATCTTACCTTATTAATACCTCATGCCTTTGTTGTGAAGTGCTGGTACTCGACGGAATGCGCTTGTATCAAAGGGTGGTTCATAAAATCGTCTTTGAAATGCAATTATTTCTTGAAAGCTGCAAGATTTTAGGCTGGAAATCTGAAAAAAGTCAGTAGTATTATTGGTTCTGTGACCGCAGTAGAAGACTTAGTCCGGTATGCTCAATTCACAATCGACACCATAAGTTCAACATTTGCCAAAGGAATCTTAAGTGAATTTTAAAACCACGTCTTTAAAATCCCACGTCTTTAGAATCCCATTTTCCCAGTATTGAATTTGCAGCACGGCAGGTTCGCAGTTTGGGCCTCAGAGCTTCTGAAACAGGCACCCCAGTGGCCATTTTTGTTCAGAACAGTAACAAAAATACTTTTTTTAGAGATGAAGAAAAGGCCGAACGAGATCTTCAGAGCTTCCTCGTATACTTACAGATAGATTCGTTAGTCAGCATTTGTTTTTTAATCCGATCTGGTCATAGTTTCTCAGTAATGCCAATTGGACTTTCAAAGCTCTAATATAATACTTTTGGAAGATTTTTCTAGGAATGCCGTCCAAATCCGCTGTAAGAAAATCAGTTGATTAAGTTCATAAACTTAACTAAAACTGATGCTTCAACTAATTTTATTAGCTCCAAATTCTATGGTTCTGCTTCGGTAATGTCAATTGGACTTTGCGTAGCACCAATTTGTTGCTATAGAAGATTTAGGAGAACAGTTCTGAAGTTCATGAACTTCAACGATCTTTGGTTCCGTCAGGACGATTCGCTTTTCTGTTCTTATATTAACCAAATACGATAGTCCCATTATGTACCACCTCGGCTAAGTGAACTGGACCCTTCGGAGCTCCGCTTTGACACTAAAGGACTTCCTGTTTAGAGTTTCCGCGAATAAGCGTCACAAGGAAAAAAGTCCGCAGAGTTCATGAATTTGAACGATCTTTGATTCTATTAGGATGACCAGCGTTGTCGCAAAGCCAATATCATAACCCATGCTATTTATTCACAATTCGACAGTTGTGTCTTGGTAATGACAAATAGACTCTGCAGAGCTTTGATTTGACCGAGTCGATGGTTGTGTTAAGAACTACCTCGGCGAAATCAACTGGACCACTAAAGGAAGCCTCCGCTTTGACAGTAAAGGACTTCCTTTTGTGAGTATCCGCGAATAGCCGACGACGTAAAATTCGTGAACTTGTACTATCTTTGGTTCTGTTAGGATGATTAGGATTGTCTTGATTCGACACGGTGGAACTGTTTTTCATTAAATGTAGTAAAAGACCGATGTTATAAAAACAGTTTATCAGGGATTTCGGTCTTTGAAATGGATCTCGAACAAGCTTTTCGGTAACTAAAATAGGAAATCAGTTACAAGTGTTTGGAAAACTAAGTTCAATGGCAGCAAATGAATGAAGTGGAGTCACAAAATTTATGGAATGGGTGCCTTAACGTATTAAGCGATTTATGTTCCTCAGCTTTTGAAATATCGACATGAAATTTTGCACACATCCATTTCTCACTAAGCAGCTCGCTTTTTTCAGAATCGCCGATATCAGACTACTATAGCATATAGCTGGATAACACACTGAACGATGCAACTCAAGTTCTTATATGGAAAACTTTTTCATTCGACAAGTTATCTGCACGAAATTTGGCACAAACTATTGCTCAAGCTATCGCTACAGTCTCCAAGAAATGTGTTCAGTTTGGACTACTATAGCATATAGCTGCCACACAAACTGACCAATCAAATTCAAGATCTTGCATGGAAAACTTTTTTATTTGAAACGATATATAAATAAAACAAGTAAGGAAGGGCTAAGTTCGGCTGTCACCGAACATTTATACCCTCGCATGATAAAGTGCTAATCGAGATTTCAGGCCTGGTTGTGAGCCGATTTCACCCATATTTGGTACATGTCATCAGGGT